>NC_044980.1:40019259-40136937 GCF_008728515.1 Papio anubis | reverse complement strand
CATAGGTGGGAACTGAACAATGAGATCACTTGGACTCGGGAAGGGGGACATCACACACCGGGGCCTATCATGGGGAGGGGTGGGGGGAGGGATAGCATTGGGAGTTATACCTGATGTAAATGACGAGTTGTTGGGTGCTGACGAGTTGATGGGTGCAGCACACCAACATGGCACATGTATACATATGTAACAAACCTGCATGTTATGCACATGCACCCTAGAACTTAAAGTATAATAATAATAATAATAATAATAATTGTTTTCTACAGGTGATGTCACAGACTTAAAAATATAAATTTTCAATCTCCAAATACATTTGACCAAATAACCTTGCCTTTCATAGAACACATAGTATAGTTCTCCAGAATATTACTGGAAAATTCCATGTAGCAGAAGGAATAGCACCAATGACCTTCCTTTCTCATGACCCTTCAGTACAACCATCCTTTCTGATAGTTGTGGGGGCTCAAGTGAACTCTAAACATCCTCAAGAACGTCATCTACCACTTACATGTCTGTTTCCCTTGTACTTCCATAGCGTTAACTCACAAGACAAAATGTACCTGAAAGGCACCACTTTTACCAGAAGCTGAAATATTAAGTTTTGTAACTATCACAAAGATCCGAAGAAAAGACAAATAGACTCATCCATTTGTGAGGGAATCAAGAAGCAGTTCACTATGCCAGGCTTTTGTCATCTGCTATTAGACATTTGGATTTAAAGTGGAAAATTTGATCGATTACTCAGGTACTTCTAATCAATGGACACAATAGTTTATATCAAAGAGGAGCAAAGATAGTTTGAAAAGTTGTAAAGTGATGTTAAAATACTGAAAAGAAAGTAAGGCTAATATAAATACTTGTAAATTCTCTACCAGTAAAATTGTGCTAATGTAAAAATACACAGACAGACACACACACACACACAGCTTTTAAGTTTCTGAAAAGATTTCTTCATTTGAAAATGGAGCTAATTGCTTTTTTATAGTAGTTGTGGAAATTAATAGTGATTAGCACAGGCCTGGTCTGCCCTATGAGAGGAAACAACACATACTAACTCTCCCAATTTTTCCACCAGGGAAAGTATATTTTAATTTTATTAAAAGGTTGCATACTAAATTCAAAAGTAACTGCTTGCAGAAACAAAATCAACAAACAAAAATCAACAAACAAAAATCAAATGTATTTCCATACAAATAGCAACGAACAATCCAAAAATAAAATTAAAGAAACAATTCCATTTCTAATAGCCTCTGAAAGAATAAAATCCTCAGGTATTTATTTAACAAAAGAAGTCTAAGACTTGTATACTGAAAAGTATAAACAATATTGAAAGATATTAAGTGAAATGTCAATGAATAGAAAGACATTCCATATTAACGGATTGGCAGAATTTGTATTGTTAAGATAGCAGTACTTCCCAAATTTATCTATAGATTCAAGACAATCATTATCAAACTCTCAGCTGCCTTTTTTTTGGTAAACATTCACAAGCCAATTCTAAAATTCAAAAGACCCAGAACAGCCAAGACAATCTTGAGAAAGAAGGACAAAGTTCAAGGAATTACCTTCCTGATACACAATTTACTTCAATATTAGGGTAATCAAGACAGTGTAGTAGTACTAGCGTGAGGATAGACAGACATATAGACCAATGGAACAGAATTGCATCTAGAAATAAACCCATACATTTATGGTCAATTGATTTTCAGCAAGGGTGCCAAGACAGTTCAATGAGGGAAAATAGTCCTAAATAAATGATGCTGTAACGACCTAATAGTTATATTGCAAATGAATGAAATTGGGCCCCTTTCTCACATAATGCAAAAAAAAATTAATCAAAATAGATAATAGAACCTAAATTTAAGAGCTAAAACTATAGAACTTTTAGAAGACAATATAGGACTAAGTATCTTTGATCTCTGGTAAGGCAAAGCCTTCTTAGATATGACATTAAAAGCACATTCAATAAAAGAAGAAATAAATATGTTGAACTTCACCAGAATTAAAAACTTTAGCGCTTTAAAGGACACCAACAAAAAAGCGAAAATACAACTCATATAATGGCAGAAAATATTTCCAAATCACATATCTAATGAGGAACTTACACCCAGAATATACAAAAAATGCTTGGAACTAAATAATAAAAAACAAATTACTCAATTAAACAAGCAACTAATTTGAGTATCTAAATATGTATTTCTTTAAAAAATATGAAAATGACTAATAAGCATATGAAAAAACGCTTAATGTTATTACTCATTAGGAAATACAAATCAAAACTGCAATAAGATACCATTTCATAGCCATTAGAATAGCTTTAACCAAAAGATGAACAGAAACAGTTTTGATGAATGTGTGGACAAGTTGATTTTCAATCATATGTAACTGGGGGAAATGAAAAATGGTGCGGCTATTTTGGAAAATAGTTGGGAGTTCTTAAAAAATTAAACATATAATTACCATAAGACCCTGCAATTCCATTCCTAAGTATATATGCGAGAGAATTGAAAATATATATCAATGCAAAAACTTGTGCATGAATGTTCAAAGCAGCATTACTAGTACTAGTCAAAGTAGGATCAAACCAAATGTTCATTAGCTGATGAATGAATCAACACAATGTGACAGAATGATACAATGGGTTGTTATTCTCTCATACAGTGGAATGAAGTATTAACATATGCTTTATATGGGTGATTTTTAAAATTATGTTTTTAAAAATTGTCACATAATTGTACATTTATGGGGTATGTAGTGATGTTTATATACATACAATGTACAGTAATAAAAGCATGGTAATTAGCATATTCATGACCTCAAATATATAATTTGTTTGTGTTTGGAACATTCAAAATTCTCTCTTCTAGGTATTTGAAAATATGTACTAAATTATTAACTATAGTCACCCACAATGCTATAGAACACTAGAATTTATTCCTCTTATCTAGCTGTAATTTTGTAACCTGTAACCAACATCTTCCTATCCTCGCCTTCCCCTACTCTTTCCAGTCTCTTGCAACCCTTATTCTACTCTACTTCTATGAGATGAACTTTTTACGTTTCTACGTGTGAGTGAGAACATGTAGTATTTATGTTTTTGTTTCTGGCTTATTTCACTTAATATCTTCCAGGCTCATCCATGTTTCTCCAGCGACAAGGTTTCATTCTATTTTATGGTTGAAGAGTACTCCATTTTGTATATGTACCATGTTTTCTTTATCCATTCATCTGTTGATGGACACTTAGACTGATTCCATATCTTGGTTACTGTGAACAGTGCTGCAAATAAACATGGAAGTGCAGATACCTGTTCAGTATACCGATTTCCTTTGCTCTGGATGTATGCCCAGTAGTGGGATTGCTGGATCATATGGCAGTGCTGTTTGTAGTTTTTTGAGGAATCTCCATACTGGTCTCCATAAGAGCTACATTAGTTTACATTCTCACCAACAGTGTATGAGTTTCCTTTTCTCCTCATCCTTTCCAGCATTTGTTATTTTTTGTCTTTTTGATACCAGTCATTTCAACTGTGGTGAAATGATATCTCATTGTAGTTTTGATTTTTATTTCCCCAATGATTAGTGATGTTGAACATTTTAAAATATATTTGTTGGACATTTTTATGTCTCCTTTTGGTAAATGTCTTATTAAGTTCACTGGTGAACTTAATCCATTAAATTGGATTATTTATTTTTGCTGTTGAGTTGAGTTCCTTATATATCCTAGATATTAACTCCTTGTCAGATGAATAGTTGGCAAATACTTTTTTCCACTCTGTATGTTGTCTTTTCACTCTGTTATTGTTTCCTCTGCTGAACAAAAAGCTTTTTAGTTTGATATAATCCCATTTGTCTATTTTTGCTTTGTTGCTTCTGCTTTTGAGGTCTTTTTCATAAAACATTTTCTCACATCAGCGTTCTAAGGGTTTTTCCCTTATATTTTTCTCTAACAGTTTAATAGCTCTGGAATTTTACATGTAAGTCTTTAATCTATTTGGAGTTGATTTTTGTATAGTGTGAGTGATGGAGGTCTAGTTTCATTCTTCTGCATATGGATATCTAGTTTTTCCAGCACCATTAATTAAGGAGACTCTTGTTTCCCCAGTGCATGGTCTTGGCACCTTTGTCAAAAATCAGTTGGTTGTAAATACATGGCTTTGTTTCTGGGTTCTGTATTCAATTCCATTGGTCTGTGTGTCTGTTTTTATGCCCATAGTATGCTGCTTGGGTTACCATAGCTTTGTAACATGTAACACATGTAACAAGTATATTTTGAAAGGTGGTAGTGTGATCCCTTTGGCTTTTTTTTTTTTTTTTTTTTTAAAAAAAAAAAAACAGGGTCTCTGTGTGTTGCCCAGGCTGGAGTGGAGTGGCATGATCTCTGCTCACTGCAACCTCCACCTCCTGGGTTCAAGCGATTCTCTTGCCTCAGCCTCCCAAGTAGCTGGGACTACAGGTACCCACCACCATGCCTGACTAATTTTTGTATTTTTAGTAGAGATGGGGTTTCACTATGTTGGCCAGACTGGTCTTGAACTCCTGAACTTGTGATCCACCCACCTCGGCCTCCCAAAGTGCTGGGATTACAGGCATGAGCCAATACTCCTGGCCTGTTCTTTTTGCTCAAGATTGCTTTGGCTATTAACGGATTTTTTGTGGTTCCATATGAATTTCAGAGCTTTGTTTCTTTTCTGTAAAGCATGCCACTGGTGTTTTAATAGGGATTACCTTGAACTTGTAATTTTCCAAACTCATTCTTTGGACAGTTGAGTCACTTTAACGTATTAATATTCCAGTCTATAAAAACAGGATGCCTTCCCATTTCTTTTGTGTCCTCTTCAAGTTCTTTCATCAGTGTTTTGCAGAGATCTCTCACCTCCTTGGTTAACTTTATTCCTAGGTATTTTTTTTTGTAGCTATTATAGATTGCTTTCTTGATTTCTTTTCCCTCTAGCTCATGGTAATATATAGAAATGCTATAGATTTTTGTATATTGATTTTGTATCCTGCGAACTTTACTGAATTCATTTATCATTTCTAGGGCTTTTTTCTTTTTTGGTGGAATCTTTAGGGTTCTCTCTATATAAGATGATGTCATCTACAAACAGGGACAATTTGACTTACTCCTTTCCAATTTGGATCTATTTGTTTCTTTTCCTTGCCTAATTGCTCCAGCTCAGACTTACAGGACTATGCTGAGTAACAGTGGTAAGAGCAGGTATCCTTGTCTTATTCCAGTCCTTGGAGGAAAAGTTTCCAACTTTTCTCTATCCAGTATGATGCTAGCTGTGGGTTTGCCATATGTGGCCTTTATTGTGTTAAATTTCTTCTATTTCTAATTTTTGAGAGTTTTTATCATGAAAAGATGTTGAATATTATCAAATACTTTTCCTGCAACTATTGAGGTGATCAGATGTTTTTTTCTCTCTGTTGATGTGATGACATTATTGATTTGAATATTTTGAACCATCCTTGCATCTCCGGATTAAATGCTACTTAATCATAGTGGATATCTGGGATGTACTATGGGGTTCTGTTTGCTACTATTTTATTGACGATTTTTGCATCAGGGATATTGACCTGTAGTAAATTTGTTGTTGTTGTTGCTGCATCTTTATCTGGTTTTGGTATCAGGGTTATACTAGTGTTGTAGAATGAGTTTGGAAAAGTTCCCTTTTGATTTTTGGGGATATCTTGATAATAATTGGTATTAGTTCTTACAAAATTTGGTAGAATTCAGCAGTGAAACCATCCAGTCCTGGGCTTTTTTTTTGTTGGGAGAATTTTTATTATTGATTTAATCTCATTATTCACGATTGGTCTGTTTTCTGTTTCTTCTTTATTCAATCTTAGTAAGTTTTTTTTTGTATCCAGGAATTTATCCATTTCTTTTAGATTTTCAAATTTGTTGGCATATTGCTGTTTATAATAGTCTTTAATGATCCTTTGTATTTCTGTAGTACCAATTGTGAGTATATAGATGAATCTTAAAAACATTATGCTAAGTGCAAAAAGGCAGACACAGGCGGCATTTTGTATAATCCCATTTTTATGAAATGTCTAGAATACACAAATCTACTCTAACAGAAAGTGAATTAGTGGTTTCCTAGGGTTAGGAGTCAGGTAGAAGGGGGAAAGAAATGAAGCTTGATATGTAATATGTACAAACGTTTTATTTTGGGTATGTTGAAAACATTCTAAAGTTGTATCATGGTGATGGTTATACAAGTCTGTGAATATGCTAAAGATGATTGAATTAGACACTTTCAATGGGTGAATTGTATGGCATGTGAATTACATCTCAATAAGGTTGTTTTTTTAAAATGAGTGAATTCTGTGGGTTGTCTAAGATGCATATTATATTCAAATAGCTGAAAGCATAACAGTGAGGACTAAAAAACTATTGACCTTATGCTGCTTTACACTATGTACTTATGTTTGTACATCAGCGAAAAAAGGCGTGAGAAAAATGGCTTTCAGGTCACGAGGAATCTACGAAGGTGACCAACTATTTGTGGAGAATCTGAAGATAGGATTTTATGGAGGTATTTCCAGCAGACCATGCCTGAGAAATCTTTTAGGAGCTAAGCAAGCGATGAAGAAATTTTCCGTTATATTCTTTCCTTCCTCCTCTCAAGTTGTTGATATTGACTTAAAATAATTTAGTGTTTCACATACAGAGTTGTTTCTAAAGTGCTTTGATCTAAACTGATTTATGTGTCATACTTTGTAACTTTTTGAATATAACTAGAAATATATAAATCAAAAATATATATTTGTGTGTATGCATGAATTTTCACATATGTATGTGTGTGATCCCTGCTCACAGGTCTCAGTATTTTGCCACATAGATGAATGTGTCCTTTCAACTGTGTGTGTATCAATACACGCAGTAAGCCTGAGTGAAAACAGATATTATTGCCTGATTCTTGCTTCATATTTAGGACCTAGTGACTGATGTTGGCAATGTAGAAATTTTTATATCTCTTGTTAAAATTTTTCATGGAGAAGTATCATTTAAAAAGAAGGACAGTCACTCAGGGAGCTACTTTTTTGTGGTTAGAAATATGTTGGGGAGCAGGATATAGAGGAGAGGCAGAGATTCTAAGGCCAGCAGATTAGAACAAGATTACAGTAAGCAATTCTCAAAACTCTCAGTCCCTGGGGAGGCAAGGAGAGGACTGGTTGTCCTGAGCCAGCAGGCTTTGCTCATTTCTGAGAATCACTGGGACAACAGCTCTGGTTGGCAGAGGGCCACATGGTCCTTCAGCCAAAGTACACATAGCATGTGGTCCTCCCCATCTGTAACTCTAGAGTTTAGATCAACTGAACAAAAGGGTGATTTTGTAATGTCACCCTTCATCAGTCAGAACATTAGAAGATGTGATTATCAGTGGGAGTTTTTGGCTGACGTTTTATTGTAGGCAAACCAAGAGAAGTAAACCATTTCTGCACATGGATAAGAACATGTTGTTGAAGCACTTTCATCGAAATCAGCACTAATTAGAAATTCTTAGAACAGAACCTCACATCAGTTTATAGTCATCCACCATATAGATGAGAAAACCGAGGCCCAGAGTTGTTAAATAACTCAGCTGTGGTGTAGTGACATAATGTAGAACTGGTTCTAGTTCTACATTAGAACCAGCTGAGTTATTTAGAACCCAGTTCCTCTTACTTTCAGACTAGTGGTTTTTCCATTTTACTGGTGTCCTTGGGTTTGGTTCAATATTTTCTGGGTTTTATTCTAAATCAAATGAGGTTGTATTTGCAATTGTGGCTGTTTGTCTTTGGTGCCTCGAGGTTTCATATTATGCAACTCTGGCAGCATTAAGTGAAGATTCTAATTTTTAAAAGTCCAGCATGAAGCAATAGAAATTGATAGCAAACTTCGGCCTTCTGGCCAAACATTTAAGAGGGGTTTCTTTATTATGTAAAGGGAAGAGGATAGATTATCTTTACTGATTTTTCTTATGCTTCAAATTTAGGCTCAGTTTTTCTGTTTTGATAGCCTTCTCTTATATTTCCTAACATCTTTCAAGACACTGGTTCAGTCTAATGAATTTACAACCCCTTGTAAAACCCCCACTGTGTTCATAATTGGGCATTCCTGTAGTAGGAACAATAGGAGAAAGAGCTATGTGATCTCCTGAGGTTTCTTCCAAAATGTCTCATTTGTAAGGTGGATGTAGTCCTGAGTCAGCATGAAATGGTGAGAAAAGCCTGGGTTTTGAAGTCTGGTTTTGAAACCTGGTTCCACCATTTGCTCGTTGGTAGACTTGGTCAGGTTATTTAAGCTTTCTGGGACTCATTTCTCAGTTTGTAAGCTGAGACTGGATAGTAATATAGGTCTGGCCTCTGCCATTGGGCTCTACTGACCTACCCACACATCACACAGCCTATGGGAGAGAATACCTAGCGATATTCACTTCACCTCCTACCCTCTTACGTTTTCACACCCTTGTTGCTTAGCCCTCTCTTTTTTCTATGTTTGCTTAACTTCTTTCCTTTTGGCTTTACCATTCATTATTGGACTCTGGGTTTGCTTCTCATGCTGGAAGACTGGTTTTGTTTCTCTAGTGTTTGGCTTTCAAGCCACCCATAGGCATACTTTTATCACACCTTCTTCCTACATTTGCTCCTGACATTTCTGAGTGGTTACTCACCCATTCAAGGCCTAGCTCCAGGACCCCACCCTGGTGCCTCCTGGCTTGGGCTTTCTACCAGTCTGCTCTAATCCATTCCAAAGCTTTCTGAGAGATATATGAGAAATAAAACAAGCCATGTTTATGAAGGGCTCATAGCATTGCCTGGCACAAACTGTATGTGAAAATGCTAACTTTTACTTCTCAGGAGTGAGGATCATGGCCTCTAAGTATCAGAGATAGGGCTGGTAGGAGTAGTAAGAAGTTAATGAGGAAGATGGACAATGATGTATCTTATTGCTCCTTCTGACTCATTGATTCTGATACCTGTTCTCCCCAAGATGATAAAAAGACATTACATACCCATTGCCCATCAACTGTACACTAGGGATGGGATTATACTTCCGTGCACATACTGCCTTTGTCCTCCCACAGTCCCTTTCATCTGAATTGTCTCCACAGTCATTTTCTCCATTGCATTCTAACTTTCTGGCAATGCAGCGGCCTAGTCAAGAAAAGCAAACATCATCATTGCAACAAATTATCATTTTAGAAAATATTTATTAATTTGAAACACAAATGCTTTAAGTTTCAAGGTGAAGTTGAAGGCAAGTCTTCACTATTTTTGATAGAGTTTTAGGAGCACATAAAAATGGAGTGATAAACTGATAAATTTCCACTTGTAAGATTAAAAGGGTTGCCACAGAATTATTTAGTTGCTATGGGCCGATTGTCTTTAAAAAGAGAAGTACACTTAGAATATCATTGCCATTACAGTGAGATGCTATAGAGATCATGTTCCATAGGAGAAAATTAACAGGAGGTTCAAAATTTTGTTTTGATCCAGGATGGGAGACTCAAGGTCATTGTTTTGATTTAAAAACCTGTAATTTTATAGACACACACACAGATGCACAGTCACGCACAATAACATGGTTGGATCTCTCAAATTTTATGTTGGGTGAAAAAAGCCAGACACGTGAGTCATGTCATGTGATTCCTTTATATAATGTCCACGAAGAAGGAGGGGGAACTAACTAGAAAGGAGAAGGAGGGAACTTTTTAGGCTTATGGGAATTTTCTATATCTTGATATAGAAATCTGTATTTTCTATATCTTGACATAGGGTTGTTTACATGATTGTATAATTTGTCAAAGCAAAATCGCATACTTAGAATCATATTTCACTACGTATAATTAGTACAGATTTTATTAAATATATCCTATGTATTCTACTATATATAATTACTATACATAATTGTTTTACTGCATATAATTTGCTGTATCTATTTTTTGGACAAGTTAAGTGTCTAAATACTACAGTAGCAAGTTGAGTGAGCAAATTTAGAAAATGGTACAAATTCAATGTACCCAAATAATTACCTTCCGTT
This sequence comes from Papio anubis, assembly GCF_008728515.1. Lineage (NCBI taxonomy): Eukaryota > Metazoa > Chordata > Mammalia > Primates > Cercopithecidae > Papio > Papio anubis. Next base: position 40,126,899 of record NC_044980.1, on the reverse strand, counting down.
TTTGACTTACTGAATTTCATAAGGATCCTTGGAATCAGTGTATAACTATATATTACAGAAATTGAAATACTTATGTGCAATGACAGATATCTCCTCTCCTGCCTTTTACCTTCTTGCCTGTAGTCAATGATGTTGGCATCTGTACCCGTATGTACAGGCCCAACTGACAATGATTAAAGGTTTTACTTGAGATTATCTGGTGGATTATTTTAAGATGTGATTAGCATCTCACTACAATTGTGCATGACTATTTTGACTAAAATGCTCGGCAAAATTGGGCATTCTGTTGAATTAATTCTTTTTTAATTAATAGCGGGTTCCCAAGAAAGTACTTGGTTTCAACTTTTTTGGTTAGTAATCTTCACTTAGAAGGTAGAGTGTAATTAAAATAATTACATCTTCCATTTTGCATTATGTCAGGACTATTATTATAAAGAATTATAGCTACGAGAACCATAATCACACAGGACTGAAAATACAGATTGAATTGAATGTCTGTTCATCCCATGACTTAACCTGAAAGATGCTCTATTTTTAAACAGTGCATTTCTAGCTTTTTTTTTGTTTTGTGTTGTTTTCAGAGCAGAAGAGAATGGGCATTTTAGGTTGAAATAGAGAGGCTATTTGTTAAAATACGAATCTATACACATTACATTTTTAAAAAAGTTTTGCAGCACACCAACATGGCACATGTATACATATGTAACAAACCTGCATGTTGTGCACATGTACCCTGGAACTTAAAGTATAATAATAATAAAAAAAAGACAAAAAAAAAAAAAGTTTTGAACCTAGCACTTAAAATTTAAGCAAAGGTTTATTTTTGATATGGTTACACTAAAATCACATTTTATTAGACAGAAAGAGGGATACACATGTATAATATAGTTCTCATTAGCTTAGTTTTGTGAGTAGAGTACCAGATTTGTGAGAATAAAGAAATTCTATTCATTTAGTACTTATAGTGATATCTTAGAGAGTCCATTAGCAAGGGCAGGGATGAAGGGAAGAGGATACCTCTTGAGTGATGTTTAGGAATAGGCCTGACGTGTCATGGTTGAGAATGGTTTCAGGCCATAAAAACTCTATGGAATAGAAAGCATAAGGGGAGAGATATTGTAAGCCATAAATATATTCTATACCAAAGAAGGAATGAGAAATTAAAGGATAGTTTGAATATTGCAGGATTTGCAGAAGTCAGCATGCTTAGCCAGCACATGCATATATACATTTGTACTTGGAACCATGCAATCACTTAGAAATTGCACGTTTTTCCTATCCATTGGAAGCGATTTGTGTCACTGTAATACTGTATTATTTTTTAAAACCAGCTGCAAATTCTCTAGGCTTTTATGCTTAAAATTAGGGCTCTGAAAGAAGAGTTGGTATATTGCATGGGAATTAACCTAAAGGGTAATTCTTAAAAATCCATGTATATATCAAAATAATCCATTTAGTCTTGGGGACTCTTGGGAGACTCTGAACATTAGTCATAATGGAGGAAAGGCAAGATGGTCAATCTTTTCAGGAGAGATAGTTCTTTGTTAATTGAGGGCCAAGTATCATCTTGAGTCAGAAAAACAATCATTCATAAACCTCTTATTCCCATTGACAGTGGCATTAGTAGACGCAAAAGCAAGAGGAGAGCAAAATAGTATACCATCTTCAATGGAATATTTGACAACCAAAAGCCTATGGCATCACCCAGTCAGAATGTATGCCAACTATATCTGTGCCAGGGATTTACCAATCAGTTCCTGGATCATGAAAATATCTAGGGACTTTGGGCTCCGGAAAGCAGGGCATGGGTTACTCAGGGAGTACGGAGTAGCAGCTGCTTACCAATCATTACAGACACGTCTTCATAATACAGTTATTTGAAAATCAGTGGTTATGGACATAACTGTTGATGAACTGGTGATCAGCTGTGCTTACATTGCTAACCTTTCTAAAATTGTTCATTATAAATTGGTGACCCATTGATGCATCTCAAGGCTTCTCAAACTTTGAGAATTTTTGGCCTGAATGCAGCTCTTTTGTAATTTTTCATAGATTTATCATCTACTGAATAAAAGAGTCTTTTTTGCTTATATGTGGTAAAAACCATCTTTCAAGCTTCAAATAGTTATACTTCAGTTCTAGATCTTGATTTTGATACTCTGGATATAATGATCAGGTCTGTATTACCCTCAGCCATTGTCATCGGGATTTTGCTCTGATTTCCTCTGTTGTCAATTTGTGACATGACCTTATTTATATAAGCACAAAGTATATCTCCCCACCCAAATCTCACTCTCATATTCCAGGTTTGGGGTGGAGGTGGATAGAGGAAAACCCTGACCCCAGCATTCCTGTCTGACATTCAGAAAAAGCTGGCAAAGCTGAGGGCAGGAGGCAGGGAGTAAGAGGGGAAAACATGGGTTCCAAGGTCTTGGGTCAATTTTCTATGGAATTGGAAATTTGCTATCTAGTTATAAATACTTCACTTTTCAGGATATCTCAGAGCACACAGAAATGATAGACATTTCATTCATCTGAAATTTAATTTTATTGTAACTTTAAGTTGACTGTTTAGATAGGAGGTCAATGAACTACGGCCTGTGGGCTAAAACTAACCTGAACTATGGCCACCTGCTTTTGTAAAGAAAATTTTATCGAAACACAGCCATGCTCATTTGTGTATGTGCTTTTGACTTACTCGTTTGGAATTAATTTTAGAGCCAGTCAAGAAAGTTTTGTACATCATCTCTAGTCATCTTCCACCATGATATTTTAATATTCTTGTCACAATAAATTATATTAAAAATCTTTTAAAATACGTAATTTCTTTTAAAATTATCCTGATTATAGATTTGTGCATATCAGGTAAGTGGTCAAAATGGTATAACTGAAAAACCATAATTTTACAGTGGAATATCTTGGGAATTGGCAGCGTAACACTCCATTACACTCTGCTTAAAACGTGGTGGGATTTCTCTGTGATGGATTCTACTGTTAGTCAATTGGAGTAACTTTGATTTAGTTAAGTTGTTTTTAGTGCGGACTGAACATTTCACAAAAATACATTACCACTGTCACAGCGAAATTTATTCTTGCAGTCAGCCTCTTCAATTTTGCAGAGCTTAGATGGAATGCATGGCTGAAAGACTACCAGAGGCTCAGTGCATGGCTGTCCCCCAAACTGACTGGGACGCAAGACAGATCTAACTTTAGACTGAAAGGAAAGAAGAGAAAGATAAAACTCTGAGGCAGGGTCAAGGTCAAAATGTATCTAAGAAAACTGGGCTTCTCAGTCACAATAGTGATTTTTCTTATAGTAACCTTTCTTAAATTTTACTAATGATTCTTCAAATTCCATTATTATGCTCCCTTAGGGAAGTAACCACCTCTGTGGGCCTCTGTTTCCCAACCAGTAAAATGAGGAAGTGAGTCAAAAAGGTTTCTAAGGCTTCTTATAACTCTGAAACCATATGGGTTATACATTTTCAAAATAAAATGTATAAATGTTTGCTGAGAGTCTCTTGAGTACAGTAAATTCCTCTAGGCCATAACAGTAGCCTTTCCTAGATCTTAAAGATAATGTCAAGGGATAAATGTGAAATAATTTTGAGGTTCTTTTGCATAAGAAAGTCCCTGTGAAAGCCAATGCTAATGTAGTCTACACTTTAAAAAGATTTTAAATGGTAAGTAAAAAAATGGTGAGTCAAGGGAGAATAGAAATATGATAGGACTAAAAAGTACTGACTTTGAAGTCAGAAAAATTCAATTTATTAATTAATGGGTGTATTCTTGGGCAAATTGCTTAACCCCAAATGAGCAATAACTTTTTCATCTGTAAAATGGGTAGAGAAACCCAATATGATGTGAAGTTTGAATAAGATGACACATGAAAGGGAGCTAGAACAGTTCCTGTTAGAAAGTAGGTGTTCCACAGATGAGTTTCTTTTTCTTCCCTGCTATGTAAACGCTCAGCACAACCCTGACTGTGGTTCACATTGGCCAATGCCCTTACAGGAATGAGCGTGTGGTGGGTAAATATTCCAATCAGGAACAATAAACAAATTGAGGGACTGCTGTGAGGAGAGGGAATGTAGAGGAAGGGCAAGGAGTCAAGGTTTTGATTCATTTCCGTCATTTCTGTCTGGTTTAAAACCTTGGCCTGAAACCCAGTTTTTTTTGTTTTGTTTTGTTTTGTTTAGTACGAGTTGAGCATACCTAGTCTGAAAACCCAAAATCCAAAATGCTCCAAAATCTAAAAATTTTTGAGTGCCAACATGATGCCACAGTGGAGTACTGTATATGTAAATACTTATCATAAATTTGTTTCATGAACAAAATTATAAAAAATATTGTATAAAATTATCTTCAGGCTATATGTATAAGGTATATATGAAACATAAATGAATTTCATGTTTAGACTGTGTCCCATCCCCAAGCTACAACATTATGTATATGCAAATATTTCAGAATTCAAAAAACATCCAAAATCCAAAACACTTCTGATACTAACATTTCAGATAAGGATTACTCAATCTGTATACACTTTTGCTTTCAGAATTCTCAGAAGGCACAGGTAGTAGAATTCAGAACTGTGTAAGTACAATACCAATACTGGGAGCAAAATTTCCTTTTTGTGTTCATATGACAGTAAAATACATAAATAAATAAATCCCCTCTTCCCCCCACAAAAGTGTTAAATGGAATTTTCCCTCAATGGAAGCTGGGACAATTGATTTTCAGAAATTGAAGTAATTCAGCATTACTGTGCTGTTAAGTGTGTCAGGGAATCAGAGCCCTCTACTGTGACTTGTATTTCCTGGAAATGCCCATGATTGCCTACCTGTTTTTCAACACAAGCGTCACAGTCTGACCATGGTCCAAAATCTCCCAGGAGGCAGTTGATGGGGCAACTTTGCCAGTTACATTCTCTAGTCTCCTGCTTGCTGCAAATCTGTTCACAAAAGTTTTCCTGGTAGTACTTATCTACTACTATTTGTCTGTAACAGTGAAGAAAAAGTTGCTTAGAATGAGTGTATTCACCATACATCCTGCTCCATAATCAAAGTATCATTGAGCATTAACTACAATAAATAGAAAAGAAAGAAAATTTTCATGGAAAAATTAGGCAGGTTGGCATATACGCAGTTCTCATCACTTAATAGAACTCAGGACATACTTTGTGAGACTCAGTATAAAATGAAAATAGGAAACCTTTTGCTCAAAACTAAGAACTTCAGGGCAGCAATGGCAGATCATTAAGCCAAGCATGAAGCCCTTCTAAGTGTGGGGCCTGTGTGACTGCACATGTTACACTGTGAAGCCAGCCATGCTGGAGCTCCTCGAATGGACTGGAAGGCAAGGAAAGATGAAAGGAGAGAAAGATCCTGCAAATTGCTTTGAGGAGGACAATACAGGGTGCTGTGGGGCTAAAGATTCAAAGAGAAATTGACGAGAGAAACATCCTGAATAATTCACATGAAATCTCCGGGTAACAGAGGGAAGGGAATTTGGAGGAAGTGACATGTGCAAAGATTTGAGGTAGAAGAGAGCATGTCCAGGTAGCTCTCCAGGGAGGAGCTTGTGTGACTGGCCAGGAATATTTGCTGTTCTTTGTAGGCAGCAGGGAGCTACTGAGGAATATTGTAACAAATCTGTTTTCACATATGTAGTAGATAGTTTATTGGGGAAGTCAATCGGTAATTTTAATGAGATTCACACTACATATGTAAACATAATTTTCTAAAATGAGGATCCTAAAAGATTCTGTAATGGTGAAAACACATTAAATGTATGCTTTTCTCTCCTAACATGTGAGCAACTCCATGGTACAGAAACATTTAACAGAGTTAAAGAAACTGTGGGGGATGAGAAGTCTGAATTGGTGAAAAGACTGAATTATTAAATGTTATCAAGAAAGAAGAGTTTTGTTGCCATTTTGTATATGCCAACAATCAAGCTAATAGCTAGCAGTTCTGCTCAATTGAGGTCCTGTTAGATTTGATTTAACGAGTAGAAAATTCTCTATAATTAACTCGCTAACTGTAGGCAAGCAGAGTTGTATGCTGATTGAAAAAAAGCTTGGGTAGTGATTCTAAGCAAGTTGAATAGTCAACTGAAAGTGTTGCATGAATTCTTAATTAAATTTCTTTGAAACCCTTCGTTTTTGTAGAGAGAACAAAAGTAGACTTCCTTTCAACCTCATAAGAGAAAAACTTCAAATTTCCTCCAAATTCGTAAGTTCTTACTTTGAGAGAGAGAGAGATATATATATATGTTTTTTTCCCCCATTGCTTAGTGTGGAACTTCTGATGTGGCTGACTTCATCCTCCAGTCCTTCCAGGGCACAAAGAAAAGCTACGAAGCTCACACCCACCTGTGTCTGCTCTGGGTTCCAGAATTGCAGGTTTTTGAGCAGCTGGACCACTGACTCCATGGGTAGTGATCACAGAAGCAGGCTTGGCCCTTGTTGATCAGAGCACTCAGCAGGATGAAGTACAAGATGGAGTGTCTGGCCATGCTTGGAGAGCCTCCAGGCCCTAAAATGAAAGAATATATACCACATATCAAATGCTTTTTTGAGGGTAAACCTTCACAAGTCATCCTGAGTCACAGATTCAAATGTGATTTTAGAAAATATATGCATTTTTCTGCCTTCCTTAAGGCAAGTCAACACTTACAAATTCACATGCTCATGAGTACAAATCCTATTTTTAAAGATTTTTAGTGTGGAGATTACCATAGGCACAACCTACAGTACTAGTAAGTTTCTTCAAACGGTTAGTGATAAGCTACAAGACAAAGTATGTAGCATGTATTTGTAATCCATTTCATTCCAAAAAGTATTTTAGACTTACACAATCTTATCCTTCTCAAAACACCTGCTCCTTTTGTGTGGGCAATAGCTTCAAGTACATTTCAGCTGTTCCTACTTTTCTGGGACTGGGAAAGAAGTTTGGATCATTCCTCTGGATGCTCTTTTTCATTTCCTGACATGCTGGAAACCTGCTAAAGAGAATGTTCACTGACTCCATATAGAGCCAGAGAAATAAGAGCTGGAAAGGGTCTTCATTTTATGGAGATAAAATGAGGCTCAAGGCAGTGCAATAGTGTTGAGGCTGCAGGTCAGGAGGAGCTCATGAACCCTGGTTCTTGAACGAGGTGTAGCCCTTCACTGAGTTTCTAACAATCCTAAGTACTGTGTTACTGGAGCATCAAGATGCCTGGAGCTCCACCACTCAGACCACAAGAGGTTGAACAGAAAAATCTTTGACCAGTGGTTCCCATTTATGGTCTTGAAGATCCATGAGTTACTTGCAAAACCATACCCACTCCCCGTTATTTCCAGTTTGATCGTTATATCCCTAATGAAACATGCAACATGATTATATATGTATATGTCAATAATTCTGCTGTAATTAATAAAGTAGTAACTTTTACTTTAAAGAGTCAAATATCATTCACCTAATTTTTCTGTCTCAGTTTCACTATCTATAAAATAAGAGTAATACCTACCTCATAAAGCTTTTGTTAGGATTAAGTAAGAAGGTTCATGTAAAATGCTTAGAACAATTATTGGCATAGAATCATTACTCAATAAATACTAGCTTTTCAAATTAGTAATAACTTTAAGAATGTTACAGATTTAATAGTAGCTGTTGGTCACATATTTTTAATAGATATTTCCAAATTGCCCTGCTAAAATATGGCTCTCTCATGTCTCAGAGGATGAGTTTCTGATTATATTAGTGTGTGATTAGTTTATGTTTCTTAGTTTTGATGAAAGGATATCTCAGTAAAAATAAATGGGGTTCATCATTTGATAAATCTTGGTTTAAGCCAAGAGCTTGAGATCAGATATAAAAATTGTTTATTCAGTATGTTCAGAAACTAAGGTATTTCTTGTTAATAAATCAGTAAGCTTTTTAAACTCTTCTACAAGCTCAAAGAAAAATGTCAGAATAAAAGCAACCAAATCCTTTGACATATGGCTGAATATGTCTTTCAATTTAAGATGGAATGAACACGCATTTGAGTATTCATTGTGTGCTGCTAGGCATTGAATGAGACACAAAGAAATAGAAGCCTTTATCACTGTCTGGGAGGGTAGACAGAAATTGAAAATACTACCTATGCTTTTTACCCAAGCTTTTTACTCCAACTCATAGATATGCTGCTATAGCCCTAGACTATTTCAGTCATAAAAATGAGGGGCTTTTGGGCATTATTCAAGATGGCCGAATAGGAACAGCTCCAGTCTACAGCGCCCAGCATGAGTGACACAGAAGACAGGTAATTTTTGCATTTCCAACTGAGGTACCAGGTTCATCTCACTGGGGCTTGTCAGACAGTGGGTGAAGTCCACGGAGTGTGAGCCAAAGCAGGGCAGGGCATTGCCTCACCCGGGAAGTGGAAGGGGTTGGGGAATTCCCTTTCCTAACCAAGGGAAGCCGTGAGAGATGGTACCTGGAAAATTGGGACACTCCCACCCTAATACTGCACTTTTCCAATGGTCTTAGCTAATGGCACACCAGGAGATTATATCCCATGCCTGGCTCAGAGGATCCCACACTCATGGAGCCTTGCTCACTGCTAGCACAGCAGTCTGAGATCGAACTGCAAGGCAGCAGTGAGGCTGAAGGAGGAGCGTCCACCATTGCTGAAGCTTGAGTAGGAAAACAAAGTGTCTGGGAAGCTCAAACTGAGTGGAGCCCACCGCAGCTTAAGGAGGCCTGCCTGCCTCTGTAGACTCCACCTCTGGGAGCAGGGCTTAACTGAACAAAAAGCAGCAGAAACTTCTGCAGACTTAAACGTCCCTGTCTGACAGTTTTGAAGAGAGTAGTGGTTCTCCCAGCATGGAGTTTGAGATCTGAGAATGGACAGACTGCCTCCTCAATTGGGTCCCTGACCCCCGAGTAGCCTAACTGGGAGACACCACCTCCCAGTAGGGGCCAACGGACACCTCATACAGCCAGGTGCCCCTCTGAGACGAAGCTTCCAGAGGAACAATCAGGCAGCAACATTTGCTGTTCTGCAATATGTGCTGTTCTAAAGCCTCCACTGGTGATACCCAGGCAAACAGGGTCTGGAGTGGACATCCAGCAAACTCCAACAGACCTGCAGCTGAGGGTCCTAACTGTTAGGAGGAAAACTAACAAACAGAAAGGACACCTACACCAAAACCCCATCTGTACATCACCACCATCAACAACCAAAGGTAGATAAAACCATGAAGATGGGGAGAAACCAGAGCAGAAAAGCTGAAAATTCTAAAAATCAGAGCACTTCTGCTCCTCCAAAGGAATGCAGCTCCTCACCATCAACGGAACAAAGCTGGATGGAGAATGACTTTGACGAGTTGAGAGATGAAGGCTTCAGATGATCGGTAATAACAAACTTCTCTGAGCTAAAGGAGGATGTTTGAACCCATCGCTAAAAACCTTGAAAAAAGATTAGACGAATGGCTAACTAGAATAAACAGCGTATAGAAGACCTTAAATGACCTGATGGAGCTGAAAACCATGGCACGAGAACTACGTGATGCATGCACAAGCTTCAACAGCTGATTCGATCAAGTGGAAGAAAGGGTTTCAGTGATTGAAGATCAAATGAATGAAATGAAGCAAGAAGAGAAGTTTAGAGAAAAAAGAGTAAAAAGAAATGAACAAAGCCTACAAGAAATATGGGACTATGTGAAAAGACCAAATCTATGTCTGATTGGTGTACCTGAGGGAGAATGGAACCAAGTTGGAAAACACTCTGCAGGATATTACCCAGGAGAACTTCCCCAACCTACCAAGGCAGGCCAACGTTCAAATTCAGGAAATACAGAGAATGCCACAAAGATACTCCTCAAGAAGAGCAACTCCAAGACACATAATTGTCAAATTGACCAAAGTTGAAATGAAGGAAAAAATATTAAGGGCAGCCAGAGAGAAAGGTCAGGTTACTTAGAAAAGGAAGCCCATCAGACTAACAGCGGATGTCTCAGCAGAAACTATACAAGCCAGAAGAGAGTAGGGGCCAATATTCAACATTCTTAAAGAAAAGAATTTTAAACCCAGAATTTCATATCCAGCCAAACTAAGCTTCATAAGTGAAGGAGAAATAAAATACTTCAGAGACAAGCAAATGCTGAGAGATTTTTGTCACCACCATGCCTGCCTTACAAGAGCTCCTGAAGGAAGCACTAAACATGGAAAGGAAAAACCGGAATCAGCCACTGCAAAAACATGACAAATTGTAAAGACCATTGATGCTAGGAAGAAACTGCATCAACTAATGGGCAAAATAACCAGCTAACATCATAATGACAGGATCAAATTCACACATAATATTAACCTTAAATGTAAATGGGCTAAATGCTCCAATTAAAAGACACAGACTGGTAAATTGGATAGAGTCAAGACCCATCAGTTTGCTGTATTCAAGAGACCCATCTCACTTGCAGAGACGCACATAGGCTCAAAATAAAGGAAGGGAGGGAGATCTATCAAGCAAATGGAAAACAAAAAAGCAGGGGTTGCAATCCTAGTCTCTGATAAAACAGACTTTAAGCTAACAATTACACCAATAACAGACAAACAGAGAGCCAAATCATGAGTGAACTCCCATTCACAATTGCTTCAAAGAGAATAAAATACCTAGGAATCCAACTGACAAGGGATGTGAAGAACCTCTTCAAGGAGAACTACAAACCACTGTTCAATGAAATAAAAGAAGACACAAACAAATCGAAGAATATGCCATGCTCATGGATAGGAAGAATCAATATTGTGAAAATGGCCATACTGCCCAAGGTGATTTATAGATTCAATGCCATCCCTATCAAGCTACCAATGACTTTCTTCACAGAATTGGAAAAAAACTACTTTAAAGTTCATATGCAACCAAAAAAGAGCCCATATTGCCAAGACAATCCTAAGCCAAAAGAACAAAGCTGGAGCCATCACACTACCTGACTTCAAACTATGCTACAAGGCTACAGCAACCAAAACAGCATGGTACTGGTACCAAAACAGAGATATAGACCAATGGAACAGAACAGAGCCCTCAGAAATAATATCACACATCTACAACCATCTTATCGTTGACAAACCTGACAAAAACAAGAAATGGGGAAAGGATTCCCCATTTAATAAATGGTGTTGGGAAAACTGGCTAGCCATATGTAGAAAGCTGAAACTGGATCCCTTCCTTACACCTTATACAAAAATTAATTCAAGATGGATTAAAGACTTAAATGTTAGCCCTAAAACCATAAAACCCCTAGAAGAAAACCTAGGCAATACCATTCAGGCCATAGGCATGGGCAAGGACTTCATGACTTAAACACCAAAAGCAATGGCAACAAAAACCAAAATTGACAAATGGAATCTAATTAAACTAAAGAGCTTCTGAACAGCAATTGAAACTACCATCAGAGTGAACAGGCAACCTGCAGGATGGGAGAAAATTTTTACAATCTACCCAACTGACAAAGATTATCTAATATCTAGAATCTACAAAGAACTTAAACAAATTTACAAGAAAAAATCAAACAACTCCATCAAAAATTGGGCAAGCATCTGAACAGACACTTCTCAAAAGAAGACATTTATGCACCCAGCAGACACGTGAAAAAATGGTCATCATCACTGGCCATCAGAGAAACAAAAATCAAAACCACAATGAGACACCATCTCACACCAGTTAGAATGGCAATCATTAGAAAGTCAGGAAATAACAGGTGCTGAACAAGATGTGGAGAAATGGGAGCACTTTTACACTGTTGGTGGAACTGTAAACTAGTTCAACCATTGTGGAAAACAGTGTGGCAATTCCTCAAGGATCTAGAACTAGAAATAGCATTTGACCCAGTCATCTCGTAACTAGGTATATACCCAACGGATTATAAATCATGCTCCTATAATGACACATGCACACATATGTTTATTGTGGCACTATTCACAATAGCAAAGACGTGGTACCAACCCAAATGTCCGTCAATGATAGACTGGATTAAGAAAATGTGGCACACATACACCATGGAATACTATGCAGCCAAAAAAAGGGATGGAACTGGAAACCATTATTCTGAGCAAACTATCGCAAGGATAGAAAACCAAACACCGCATGTTCTCACTCATAGGTGGGAACTGAACAATGAGAACACTTGGACACAGGGCGGGGAACATCACACACTGGGGCCTGTCATGGGGTGGGGGGAAGGGGGAGGGATAGCATTAGGTGATATACCTAATGTAAATGACGAATTAATGGGTGAAGCCTACCAACATGGTACATGTATACATATGTAACAAACCTGCACATGTACCCTAGAACTTAAAGTATAATAAAAAAAAATGAGGGGCTTTTTTTTCCCACTCCACTTGCAAGGTGATTCTAGTTCACCCTTAAGTAACTCGCATTTCCTGGTTTTCCACAGCAACACAGAATCACACGGTATTGGGACAAGAATAGCCAGATAGAATTTAGGTTTTGATCAGACATATGATGTGAGTCCCAAACATCCAACCTGAGTTCAAGATTGGGTGGTGTTTCACTGGCTTCAGGGCCCTTGGGAGCTGAGGCTCCCAAATAATGTGAAGCTTTCCTTTCAACCACTAGATAGACTAGAGAAACCACCTCCCTATACCCTTCACCCTTGCTCCCCACTGCCAAAATTGGAATCTTCTCATACAGGGATCTTTTCAGCAAGAAAAACTAAATAGATACTTTTTTGTCTATTTTTTTTTGTTTTTAGATGTTGGATGAGACAGATATCTTCCAGAATATTTCTCTCAATTGTGGAGAAAACAAATTCTTAAAGCCTCTTGTGAAATTTTCATGTAAATAATTTGGAGAAGTTAAATTGCAAGAGATTATTAGTTCTCAGTTCTCAGCAGACACTATGTTTTAACGTCCAAAAGCTTGAAATGTATGGGTGAGTTTTATTCCAATTATCATCAAAAACTGCAAAAACAGAACCCTTATAAAATATTCTGATCTCTCTTTAAGCTGTAACTGTTTTGAGGCAATATGGAGCCTGATATAAGATGGAAACATTAAAACTTACTTGATGAGGTACTAATGAAAGAGCTAATTGGTAGCTTTTCCTTTTTAATATTCTATTGTTAGGAAGAAAAACTGTTTTATGTTAAAACAATTTTATTTTTATTTATTTACTTTTTGAGACAGAGTTATGTTCTGTCACCCAGGCTGGAGCACAATGGCGTGATCTCAGCTCACTGCAACCTCAGCCTCCTGGGTTCAAGCAATTCTCTGACTCAGCCTCTCAAGTAGCTGGGATTACAGGCACCTGCCACCATGCCCAGCTATTTTTTGTATTTTTAGTGGACTTGGGGTTTCACCACTTTGGCCAGGCTGGTCTTGAACTCCTGACCTCGTGATCCACCTGCCTCAGCCTCCCAAAGTGGTGGGATTACAAGCCACCATGCCCAGCAACAATTTTTATTCAAATGAAAATAATTACTTCTCTGAACTTTTTTGTTATGATGACCTAGCATATCGTATCATATGGTTTCTTATTTATTAATTTCCACATCTCCAGGCATTTTGGTGGTATCTAAAATTACATGCAGGCATTTTACCCGTTACTCTACAATTTTCATACAAACATAGAATAAAAGAATGTTCAGTGAATAGAGGAAGATAGGAAAAAGTCTTCCAATTCAGTGCCATGTAGAAGAGCAGAAATTCTGCAGTTTTCTCATAGTTGCCATACTCTCTTGAGTTTTCCAAAAATCAGTGATCCCATTGAACCATTGATGATAGCTTTATGAGCATTTAGAGAATTTCAATTAAAATGAAGCCCATCTTATTCTAACCTGTCACCTACTAATGTATTTCATTCACATGAACCATTTGTCTGCAAGGCAGTTCACCATATCTTACCCAACAGATTTGCTCTAGTTTATCCCCAACTATAGATTCTTGCTTTACATCTCCATTTACACTTACTAAATTTCTTATTTCTTCTTCTTCTTCTTCTTTTTTTTTTTTTATGCATGCCCAGAGGCTCAAGAAAGGACATTTACTATAGTCAAGGTAAGCTGGGTAGTCCAGGCGCATGACTGACCTTAGCTAAAGAGTATGTTTGCTTTACTTTTAACTAATTTAACTCCTAGAGAAACTTGATCTCAAATGTCCTCTGGAATGACATTTGTTTAAAAAACGACCTCTGATTCTTTTCAGATTTAAGCAAAGCGATTATAAAAAAAGAAAGACAAAGAAATGGTTATAGTCTGAGTTATGTATTTTTGTGAATGAAATGGTAATTTTGTTGGAAACATGATTAACAATTTTGAAATATTAAGATTGAAAATGAAATCATCATATTACTCACGTTTAAGGAGAGTTTGTGGTGTCCTCGGACCTAACCTGTAAATTATTTAGGAAAAAATAGATATGCACAATGAAGAGGGTATATATGTTAATCCAAACAAAGCTTCTTTTCTTATTGCTAGCTAACACAAGGTAATGCTGTCATATCCCAGAGGCCTAGCAACACCTAGAGTGTTGTCAAAATAAATGTTCTCTGGAACTTGAACTCTGCAAATGATTACACCAATCAGCAGTAACCCTGAAACCCTGGGTGTTGGATGTTACACAGAGTCTTGAATTTTCAGTGAGTTTTCAAGTCAAGGGTTACTGTAGTAGCTATTGCTACTGCATAGAAATCTCTCAATTTTAAAGAATCCTTTAGATTAATTACTTAAAATTGCTGCCCCCCTTAGGAATGTATAGATTCTTAGTTTTTGATTATAGAATATTTATTGGTAACTATTTAAGAAATGTTATTTGTAGACAATGTGATTGTGTATGTAGAAAATTCAAAAGAATCTACAAACATTAGAATTAATAAATGAATTTGGTATGATTTATCTACACAAGTTTATTATAGGAAAAAGTGTTTCTATATGCCAGCAAAACCAAACAGAAAATTTAATTTGGAAAGAATTAAAATAGCAATGATCAAATGGGCTCTTTATATGTAATGATGATTATGCTTCTCTGAAATGGTTGCAATATAACTTGAGATTGACTAAAATGGATTTCATCCTAAGGTGAAGCAGAACAAAATAGTGCAATAGAAAAGAAAAAACTATAGAGAATGAGAATGTGGATACATATTCTGGTCTTGTTTCTGCACTGAGCAGCTACCAGCTATGCGAGCTTCAATAAACCACTTTACCTCATTGGAACACTGGTCCCTCATTTGTAAAATAAGTGCTTTTCAAACTTTTTTCAAATCAGTAGAAAACAGCTAAAACAAATATTCCTTAGACAACTTGAATTTTTATCACATGGTGGGAAATGATGATCTCAGCAAGTCTACAGATTACTTGAAGCATAGCTGGGAAACCACCACTCAAAGGTCATATACTTTAACATACATGGTAGTAACTTTCCCAAGGACAGAGTGAGTCAGAACCAGAAAACAGACTATCTGATTTCCAGTCTTTTTTTTAACTCTCTTATACTACATTGAGACTTTAAAGATTGAAATTTGAGCCTAAAGAGGAAAGTAGAGTGGTGTGCTGCAGACCAGTGTTGAAGCTAGTTTGGGGCTGAGATGGCAGTTTCACCCTTTATTACCAGAGAAGATAAATAGGAAAAGAAATCTTCGGTGACTGGACAAGAATATATGTCATTTAATTTGCATACTTCTTTCTTTAATTGGTCTTTGAGGCCCTAAAATAAAATTCATTTGTCCTGAGTTCAAAGTGTTTGGAGCTAAAGGCAAATTCTAGAAGTCTTAATACAGAGAGATGGAAAGTTAGTTGACAGTAGGATGATCTTAAAGAGGGCTTTATTTGTGTGGGCTTTGAGGAGGACAGAGAAGTAAGACTGCATGCTGTGGCACTGGAAAAACACAGGTGGAGAGAGTTAAGGGTGGTATGGGGAAATCCTTGAGATGGAATGTAAATGTCTGTGATCCAAACACTAGAATTGAGCCAGCACCAACTGAGAATCTAGAATTTTTCCAAAAATGTACTTGGGTTCTCCATCTTGGGTTCTTTTGGAAGGTTAAATGACATATCCCACTCGTGAGTCCTTTTCTTTTCTTTTATTTTTTTTGTTTCCATCCTTTTATTATTATTATTATTTTATTATACTTTAAGTTCTTGGATACATGTGCACAACGTGCAGGTTTGCTACATATATATACATGTGCCATGTTGGTGTGCTGCACTCATTAATTCCTCATTTACATTAGGTGTATCTCCTAATGCTATCCCTCCCCCCCCACCCTCTCCCCACAATAGGACCCGGTGTGTGATGCTCCTCTTCCTGTGTCCAAGTGATCTCATTGTTCAATTCCCACCTATGAGTGAGAAAATACAGTATTTGGTTTTCTTTTCTTGTGATAGTTTGCTGAGAATTATGATTTCCAGCTGCATCCATGTCCCTACAAAGGACATGAACTCATCTTTTTTTAATGGCTGCATAGTATTCCATGGTGTATATGTACCACATTTTCTTAATCAGGTCTGTCACTGATGGGCATTTGGGTTGATTCCAAGTCTTTCCTATTGTGAATAGTGCTGCAATAAACATACGTGTGCATGTATCTTTATGGGAGCATGACTTACAATCCTTTGGGTATATCCCCAGTAATGGGATGGCTGGGTCAAATGGTATTTCTAGTTCTAGATCTTTGAGGAATCACCACACTGTTTTCCACAATGGTTGAACTAGTTTACAATCCCACCAACAGTGTAAAAGTGTTCTTATTTCTCTACATCCTCTCCAGCACCTGTTATTTCTTGATTTTTTAATGATTGCTATTCTAACTGGTGTGAGATGGTATCTCATTGTGGTTTTGATTTGCATTTCTCTGATGGCCAGTGATGATGAGCATTTTTCATGTGTCTGTTGGCTGTATGAATGTCTTCTTTTGAGAAGTGTCTATTCGTATCCTTTGCCCACTTTTTTGATGGGGTCGTTTGTTTTTTCTTGTAAATTTGATTGAGTTCTTTATAGGTTCTGGATATTAGCCCTTTGTCAAATGAGTAGATTGCAAAAATTTTCTCCCATTCTGTAGGTTGCCTGTTCACTCTGATGGTAGTTTCTTTTGCTGTTCAGAAGCTCTTTAGTTTAATTAGATCCCATCTGTCAATTTTGGCTTTCCTTGCCATTGCTTTTGGTGTTTTAGACATGAACTCCTTGCCCATGCCTATGTCCTGAATGGTATTGCCTAGGTTTTCTTCTAGGGTTTTTATGGTTTTAGGTCTAACATTTAAGTTTCTAATCCATCTTGAATTAATTTTCGTATAAGGAGTAAGGAAAGGATCCAGTTTCAGCTTTCTACTTATGGCTAGCCAATTTTCCCAGCACCATTTATTAAATAGGGAATCCTTTCCCCATTTCTTGTTCTTGTCATGTTTGTCAAAGATCAGATGGCTGTAGATTTGTAGTATTATTTCTGAGGGCTCTGTTCTGTTCCATTGGTCTGTATCTCTGTTTTGGTACCAGTACCATGCTGTTTTGGTTACTGTAGCCTTGTAGTATAGTTTGAAGTCAGGTAGCGTGATGCCTCCAGCTTTGTTCTTTTGGCTTAGGATTGTCTTGGCAATGCGGGCTCTTTTTTGGTTCCATATGAGTTTTAAAGAATTTTTTTCCAATTCCATAAAGAAAGTCATTGGTAGCTTAATGGGGATGGCATTGAATCTATAAACTACCTTGGGCAGTATGGCCATTTTCACAATATTGATTCTTCCTATCCATGAGCATGGAATGTTCTTCCATTTGTTTTTGTCTTCTTTTATTTCACTGAGCAGTGGTTTGTAGTTCTCCTTGAAGAGGTCCTTTACATCCCTTGTCAGTTGGATTCCCAGGTATTTTATTCTCTTTGAAGCAATTGTGAATGGGAATTCATTCATGATTTGGCTCTCTGTTTGTGTGTTACTGGTGTATAAGAATGCTTGTGATTTTTGCACATTGATTTTGTATCCTGAGACTTTGCTAAAGTTGCTTATCAGCTTAAGGAGATTTTGGGCTGAGACAATGGGGTTTTGTAAATATACAATCATATCATCTGCAAACAGGGACAATATGATTTCTTTTCCTAACTGAATACCTTGATTACTTTTTCTTGCCTGATTGCCCTAGCCAGAACTTCCAACACTATGTTGAATAGGAGTGGTGAGAGAGGGAATCCCTGTCTTGTGCCAGTTTTCAAAGGGAATGCTTCCAGTTTTGCCCATTCAATATGATATTGGCTGTGGGTTTGTCATAAATAGCTATTATTTTGAGATATGTTCCATCAATACCAAATTTATTGAGAGTTTTTAACATGAAGGACTGTTGAATTTTGTCAAAGGCCTTTTCTGCATCTATTGAGATAATCATGTGGTTTTTGTCTTTGTTTATGTTTATATGCTGGATTATGTTTATTTATTTGCATATGTTGAACCAGTCTTGCATGCCAGGGATGAAGCCCACTTGATCATGGTGGATAAGCTTTTTGATGTGCTGCTGGATCCGGTTTGCCAGTATTTTATTGAGGATTTTTGCATCGATGTTCATCAGGGATATTGGTCTAAAATTCTCTTTTTTGGTTGTATCTCTGTCAGTCTTTGGTATCAGGATGATGTTGGCCTCGTAAAATGAGTTAGGGAGGATTCTCTCGTTTTCTATTGATTGGAATAGTTTCAGAAGGAATGGTACCAACTCCTCCTTGTACCTCTGGTAGAATTCGGTTGTGAATCCTAGAAGAAATGGATAATTTCCTGGACTTTTTTTGGTTGGTAAGCTAGTAATTATTGCCTCAATTTCAGAGCCTGCTATTGGTCTATTCAGGGATTCAGCCTCTTCCTGGTTTAGTCTTGAGAGAGTGTAAGTGTCCAGGAAATTATCCATTTCTTCTAGGTTTTCTAGTTTATTTGCATAGAGGTGTTTATAGTATTCTCTGATGGTAGTTTGTATTTCTGTGGGGTCGGTGGTGATATTCCCTTTATCATTTTTTATTGCATCTCTTTCATTCTTCTCTCTTTTCTTCTTTATTAGTCTTGCTAGCAGTCTATCAATTTTGTTGATCTTTAAAAAAAACCTGCTCCTGGATTCAGTGATTTTTTTGGAGGGTTTTGTGTGTCTCTATCTCCTTCAGTTCTGCTCTGATCTTAGTTATTTCTTGCCATCTGCTAGCTTTTGAATGTGTTTGCTCTTGCTTCTCTAGTTCTTTTAACTGTGATGTTAGGGTGTCAAGTTTAGATCTTTCCTGCTTTCTCTTGTGGGCATTTAGTGCTCTAAATTTCCCTCTACACACTGCTTTAAATGTGTCCCAGAGATTCTGGTATGTTATATCTTTGTTCTCATTGGTTTCAAAGAACATCTTTATTTCTGCCTTCATTTCGTTATGTACCCAGTAGTCATTCAGGAGCAGGTTGTTCAGTTTCCATGTAGTTGAGCGGTTTTGATTGAGTTGAGTTTCTTAGTCCTGAGTTCTAGTTTGATTGCAATGTTGTCTGAGAGACGGTGTGTTATAATTTCTGTTCTTGTACATTTGCTGAGGAGTGTGTTATAATTTCTGTTCTTGTACATTTACTTCCAACTATGTGGTCAATTTTGGAATCAGTGCGATGTGGTGCTGAGAAGAATGTATATTCTGTTGATTTGGGGTGGACTCTATTAAGTCCACTTGGTGCAGAGTTGAGTTCAATTCCTGGATATCCTTGCTAACTTTCTGTCTCATTGATCTGTCTCATGTTGACAGTGGGGTGTTGAAGTCTCCCATGATTATTGTATGGGAGTCTAAGTCTCTTTGTATGTCTCTAAGGACTTGCTTTATGAATCTGGGTGCTCCTGTATTGGGTGCATATATATTTAGGATAGTTAGCTCTTCTTGTGGAATTGATCCCTTTACCATTATGTAATGGCCTTCTTTGTCTCTTTGGATCTTTGATGGTTTAAAGTCTGTTTTATCAGAGACTAGTATTGCAACCTCTGCTTTTCTTTGTTTTCCATTTGTTTGGTAGATCTTCCTCCATCCCTTTATTTTGAGCCTATGTATGTCTCTGCATGTGAGATGGGTCTCCTGAATACAGCAAACTGATGGGTGTTGGCTCTTTATCCAATTTACCAGTCTGTGTCTTTTAATTGGAGCATTTAGTCCATTTATATTTAAGGTTAATATTGTTATGTGTGAACTTGATCCTGTCACTTTGATATTGGCTGGTTATTTTGCTCGCTAGTTGATGCAGTTTCTTCCTAGCATCGATGGACTTTACATTTTGATATGTTTTTGCAATGGCTGGTACCTGTTGTTCCTTTCCATGTTTAGTGCTTCCTTCAGGAGCTCTTCTAGGGCATACCTGGTGGTGAGAAAATCTCTAAGCATTTGCTTGTCTGTAAAGGATTTTATTTCTCCTTCACTTATGAAACTTAGTTTGGCTGGATATGAAATTCTGGGTTTAAAATTCTTTTCTTTAAGAATGTTGAATATTGGCTCCCACTCTCTTCTGGCTTTGAGAGTTTCTGCCGAGAGATCTGCTGTTAGTCTGATGGGCTTCCCTTTGTGTGTAACCCGGCCTTTCTCTCTGGCTGCCCTTAACATTTTTTCCTTCATTTCAACTTTGGTGAGTCTGACAATTATGTGTCTTGGAGTTGCTCTTCTCGAGGAATATCTTTGTGGCATTCTTTGTATTTCCTGAATTTGGATGTTGGTCTGCCTTACTAGTTTGGGGAAATTCTCCTGGATGATATCCTTCAGAGTGTTTTCCAATTTGGTTCCATTTTCCCCGTCACTTTCAGGCACACCAATCAGACACAGATTTGGTCTTTTCACATAATTCCATACTTCTTGGAGGTTTTGTTCATTTCTTTTTACTCTTTTTTTCTCCACACTTCTTGCTTCATTTCATTCATTTGATCTTTAGTCAGTGATACTCTTTCTTCCAGTTGATCGAGTTGGTTACTGAAGCTTGTACATTTGTCATGTATTTCTTGTATTATCGTTTTCATCTCTATCAGTTCTTTTAAGGTCTTCTCTGCATTGATTATTCTAGTTATCCATTCATCCATTCTTTTTTCAACGTTTTTAGTTTCTTTGTGCTGGTCACGTAGTTCCTCCTTTAGCTCTGAGAAGTTTGGTTTACTGAAGGCTTCTTCTCTTAACTCGTCAAAGTGATTCTCTGTCCATCTTTGTTCCATTGCTGGTGATGAGCTGCCTTCCTTTAGAAGGGGAGATGAGCTCTGATTTTTTGAATTTCCAGCTTTTCTGCACTGCTTTTTCCCCATCTTTGTGGTTTTTATCTGCCTTTGGTCTTTGATGATGGTGATGTACTGATGGGGTTTTGGTGTGGGTGTCCTTTCTGTTTGTTAGTTTTCCTTCTAACAGTCAGGACCCTCAGCTGTAGGTCTGTTGGAGTTTGCTTGAGGTCCACTCCAGACCCTGTTTGCCTGGGTATCAGCAGTGGAGGCTGCAGAAGATAGAATATTGCTGAACAGCGAGTGTTGCTGTCTGATTCTCACTCTGGAAGCTTCATTTCAGGGGTTTACCCCACCGTGTGAGGTATGAGGTGTCAGTCTGCACCTCATGGGGGATGTCTCCCAGTTAGGCTACTCAGGGGTCAGGGACCCACTTGAACAGTCAGTCTGTCCGTTCTCAGATCTCAACCTCTGTGCTAGGAGATCCACTGCTCTCTTCAAGGCTATCAGACAGGGGCATTTACCTCTGCTGAGGTTTCTGCTGCTTTTTGTTTAGCTATGCCCTGAACCCAGCAGAGGAGTCTACAGAAGCAGGCCAGCTTCCTTGAACTGCGATGGGCTTCACCCAATTCGAGCTTCCCGGTGGCTTTGTTTACCCACTTAAGCCTCAGCAATGGTGGGTGCCCCTCCCCAAGCCTCCCTGCCACCTTGGAGTTAGATCTCAGAGTGCTGTGCTAGCAATGAGGGAGGCTCCGTGGATGTGGGACCCTCTGGGCCAGGTGTGGGATATAATCTCCTAGTGTGCCATTTGCTAAGACCCTTGGTAAAGCGCAGTGTTAGGATGGGAGTTACCCGATTTTCCAGGTATTGTCTGTCTCAGTTTCCCTTGGCTAGGAAAAGGGATTCCCTTCCCCCTTGCACTTCCCAGGTGAGGTGATGCCTCACCCTGCTTCAACTCTCGCTGGTCGGGCTGCACCAGCTGACCAGCCCCGATTGTCTGGCACTCCCCAGTGAGACGAACCCAGTACCTCAGTTGAAAATGCAGAAATCACCCGTCTTCTGTGTCACTCATGCTGGGAGCTGAAAGCTGGAGCTGTTCCTATTCGGCCATCTTGGGCGCACCCTCATGAGTCCTTTTCTAGAGCAGGGATTGGTAAACTAGCCTACTGCCTGTTTTTGTAAATAACATTTTACAGGAATAAAGTCACATAATTGGCCATTGTTTATGGTTGCTTTTGCGCTACAATGGTAGAGTTAAGTAGCTGGCAACAAGACTATCTATCCTAAAAAGCCTAAAATATTTACCGTCTGGCCCTTTATAGGAAAAGTTGCAACCCAGAGGCAGATATTGCTGGTCTGATACATACAACACAGTGTCCAGTGGCTTTGGGAAGTAGAAGTAGTCTACTTGGGACTGATGAGTAGGTGACTGTTTCAGAGCTAGGAATTGAATACTTGTGTGTGGTTGTGCTCAGGTCTGACTCTGCATGCAGAGAATATAGGCATTTTCTAAACAATATTTAGATGTGTGCTGCTGAAAAACAAAGTCTGCTATGAAGTTTACTGACTGAGTTGCTTCAGCAACTGCAGGCCTTCTAAAGTTCTGGCTGGTGACACGGAAGACCTTCTCACACAAAATCTCCTGTTTTCATAAGTTGCTATTGACTGACGAGTAGAAAGCATATAATTGTAAAAAAAACCAGAAGGGTGCAGGAGAAAATGAGGGCCAGGACGTGGAGAGTTAAGATGGAGCAATTATCATTTTACCAGGAGGAGAATA
This sequence comes from Papio anubis, assembly GCF_008728515.1. Lineage (NCBI taxonomy): Eukaryota > Metazoa > Chordata > Mammalia > Primates > Cercopithecidae > Papio > Papio anubis. The sequence goes on along the minus strand of NC_044980.1, from coordinate 40,103,969 downwards.
TGTATTCTGTTAGAAACCATTATTCCTCTTTTAACGATAATAGATTCATAGCCAAAAGGTATTTTCTGCCAAGAAAATAACCACAAATATAAAATAATGAACAATGGAAGCTGCTATCTGAAGGCTTTTTCACATGCTAAGTATTCACATGCCAACTTATCATTATAACAAAAGTACTATAATTTCTCATTAGAGCCAAAGCTAATGATCCCATCTATTTCAAAAACTCTTCAGAGTGTGCTTTGTCAGTCAATATGTGAGCAGACAAAGTGAAACAGCAAATCAAACTATTTCAGTTGGGGAATCATAGATCAAAACTCTCAAATATGGAGGAAATAGAAAGTATTTTGGACCTCAGGCTTCCATGCTCTTTATGTCTTCTCTTTCCTACTACAATTATTAGAAAGATAGTCCAAGTTGACTGCATTTAATGTTGTGCCATCTACTCCTCATTCACTTCACTCTGAAATCTGTGTGATAAATACCACCAGCCTACATGAACTATTCTCTCAATGACCACCATTAACCTCCTAATTGCCAAACTGAATGACCTCTTCTCAATCCACTATTGTCTTCCTGGACAAAATATAATACATGTATTTCTCTGAACACTTAAGCAATTTCTCTTATGCCTTCATCTATGATTCTCCTCCTACACCCATCTAGGATTTTATCCTCAGCCTCTTTTCTTTCATTTGAGATTTCATTTACTTCCATGGGTTTATTGATCACCTTTGTATTGATTGTTTCCTAGTCCACCTGTCTTAGTATTCTAATGTTCAGACAAGATAATAGAAACATCATATCACAGAGATCACATCCTCACTCCCTGACTCCTCCTATCCCTTTAGATGCTAAGATATGATGCAATTTTATCTTTTATTTTGCTTTTATCTTTGAAGTATCTCATCTATGCATTCCTCATCTTCCCACCTTGCCATCATGCCTATGGCTACAGCTCCACTTCCAGCCCTTATGATACCATACCTTGAAGATTGCATCAGTGGCTTAGCTGGTCTCTGAGCTTTAGAACTCCTCCTGTAATTTCTTCTAATCTACTCTGTAAGGATATTCTAAAGTTCACCTCTCAGTGACACAACCCTATTCAAAATCTCAGTGTTACTCTTTTAAGGAAACCACCAAATTAGTTACAAAGTCCCAGTCCCTAATATTGGAAACCTTGAGCAATTTTACTCTCTGTTACCCTTTATACTCATTTTCTGTCCTTCCTTTTGCACAATCTACCATCTAACCAAATTGGACAACTTGCTGATCCTCAGAATGGACTATGATTTCTCTTGTTATTGTATTTTCTCCCTTGAAAGTTTTTCTTCCCCAATTCCAAATGTGGTGTATTGTGTACCTCTTCTTCAGAGGCCATTCCAAATGTATTCCTTTCTTAAATCTTTTCTGTATTTCACAACCATTTTCACACTTTAGATCAGATGCTACATGATTCCTCCACCCTTTAAACGTATGAACCTCTTTTTACCTTTCATACGGAACTCACTTTCTATTGCTGGATATCGTGATCATTGTGTGCTTTATTATTGCCCACTCTTGGTCCACTTAATAGATTCAAAGTTCCTTTATACTGAGACTGAATAATATTTATCTTTATATTTGATAAACATAAAAGTTAAATCAATGTTGATTGAATTGAGTTGTCTACACACGAGTTTATGAGAAAATTGCTGAATATGCCTCTACAAATGTGCCCTTGGCTAAATTCCACTATGTAGATTCTCATGGGTTTGGCAATGAGGTAGCAGTCTTTCATATAGCAAAATGCTCGAAGAATTGCTTTTATTTATGTGTTTGTTGAATTGTTGAACAATGCATAATGATGATATTAAATGGAATAAACTCTCTGGTGATTCTTTGGAATGGAAAGAAAATGAGCTACAATTTAGTCTCAAATCTCAAATTGGTCTAACATAGTAATAGAAATCTAGTTTGAGACAATGAAGCCAAACTTCTGCAAGTTTTGCCCCTTCTAGGATTATAGAGAAACTTAGATTGGATTCTAATTTAGACCTTTGTGGGAAAATGTAGAATAAAAAGGCCTATTGAGGTCAGACGAATTGTACCTAGACTCTTGGGTCAGCTTTCTACTTTGTTTCTTGTCCTCCAATTGTCCCAAACATCTGGAATACTGTGACTAAGCTATTTTTTTCTAAAGCACTACTATAATGAAAATCACAATCTAATATTTGGGTAGCATTTTATGGCTTGCAAAGCACTCTTCAAAGTGCCATAGGAGGAACACTATCTTGATTCATCCATTTCACTCAATTCACAAACATTTACTGATTATATACCAGTCATTATGCTGGGACTTATGATTCAAAGATGAATACTTTTGGTTAGTTCTTTCAAGAACTTCACCTCATAGTAATAGTAGTTGGATAGAAAAGAAAAAGAATGTTAAGAAGTACTAAAAGTTATAAGAAATTCATCTATTCACAGAAATTGTAACTTCCCTTGTTCATGCAGTCACTTATTCTCTTATCTTTTAATCATATTCACTGTAATTACCACTGTTGTCATTATGCAAAGGCTTTTATTCACGAATTTTGCAAAAATTTACTGCAAGGAACTGTTCTAGGCACTTGAATAGTAAACAAGACAGAAAAAAAATCCTGCCTTTGTAAAATTTGCAATCTCCATAAAGAGAGGAGAGAAAAAACAAAATAAATAAATGAATTATATGGTTTTAAAGAAATGTTTCTTTAATACTTATTCAACTTTTGTGTCTTCTTAAAATGCAGATCATTCTTTCTGCCTCTTTTTTTCCTGGGTCTATGCTTTATTGAAGAAAATCTGTCCAGCCTGATCTCAGAAAATTTAATCCTGTAGGACCCACTGAGCTGGTTTCAGATCTCATGATCCTGCCCCTTGGACAAAGGTGATAGGCCAGGATTGGGTATGGGTCATTAGGATTGCATGTGCCAGGGCTGGGGAGTGGGACTTGGAGATATTAGTTAAATAGAATGTGAAGCTTGCTTAAGCCGCATGCAGGGAGAAGAAGAGAATGCCTGTCTGTAGAGAGAAAAAATAATGAAGTAAGGACTTGAAGAAATGTAAGTGTGAGAACATATGGCCCTGGAGAATGCAAATATTGTCCCTGTGAAGCTCAGCTGCACTTCCTTCCCTTGTCTTTCACAAGGTCCACCTTTTCCTTTTAGTAAACTATACTTTGAATACATTTTTGTTACTTGCAAGGAAGTTATCCTAACTAGGATGTCTTTTATGGTTTTCAAACAATTGCAAACAATTTCAGAAAAGATACTCCAACAATTTCACAAGTGGCACTGCTTAATGAGAATGGATGCTGTCCAGTTTATTCAAGCCACACGTGCTGGCTGATGTCAGCCCTGAGCTTGATGCACAATTATGTCACACAATCTCCAGCAATTGTAGAAATTAATAAATTAATTTAATTAACCAGGATTCTTTACCTCCTTGGGTGGTATAGAAAAAGGAAGCTGGAAATCATGCTTCCAAGTCTGGACATCTTATTTGAGATAGGGTCATCTAGATTTGTCTGTAGGATGGAAGTGGGGAGACTGAGAAAGAAAGGCCATTCTGTGGTCAGATAAAGTTGTTGAGAGAGCTTTGGGAGGGCTGTATTGAACCCCTTTGTTCTCTGGGATATAAGTAACTAGTACATGAGGCAATGCAAGCAATGAAGGGAAATGTGAAGTCCTTGAAATAACTCTTGACAAAGTACTTTGAGGGAAAATTTTTATTCTGAGTTCTGAGGTTGTGGGAAACTACTGAAAAACTAATGATAGCAGTGATGTGATCCTCTGGGCAAAGAGCAATACCTAAAGCATGATGAAAAGAAGGAAGAAATAATTCCAGGTCAGAGGTTATTGAAATCTTAGCTAAGTTCATAGTAACAAGGCAAAGAAAGACATGCTATGTTGTCATCTAAGCAACTCCAAGTTTTAACAACATCTAAGGGAGAAAAGCAGTGAGAGGTAGAAAGGCCACTCTTTGAGACATGAATCACACAAATAAATATCAATTTTTAAAAGTTCTTCCAGGAGAAAGATTGTCTCAGTCAAATGCTTGAATGCCTGACAATCCCATTAACATCATATGCTCTGGGTATTGAATCCTGCATGGGAAGACAGCAGTTTCCAATCATCTTTCTACATATTATTAGGAGTGTGGCCAAAGTAAAGAGGGAAGTGAAAGAATAGGAACAAATTGAAAAGTGTTTGAGGAGGTCATTGTTTAAAATAATCAAACTCTGATGAATAGTTGTATTTTTTATTAATGATGACAAGAAATAGTCTCACAGTAACAAAATGTCAACATCTACTGACCTGGGGTGGTGTGTAAAGCCAGGACAAACAGTTTGCTGATTTCTTGCCATGTGTTTCAAACACTTGCAAAAATGAGGCTGGCCATTTAGCTGTGTTTATTCGTTTTATGATAAAAAGCTACTTTTTCTTACCAATCTGTCAAAATTTGAACTTAAGAGAGCTGAAAATGAATCCAAACTATTTCCCAACCCACCTTCAAACTAGATGTGTTTTAAAAGTCTATTTTTAGGTTCAGTTAAAACCCTAATATAATTATGAATAAAACAAATATAATCCTTCCCCTCATAAGTGTACTTACAGTATATATATATATATATATATATTTTTTTTTTTTTTTCTGAGACGGAGTCTTGCTCTGTCGCCCAGGCTGGGGTGCAGTGGCCAGATCTCAGCTCACTGCAAGCTCCACCTCCCGGGTTTACGCCATTCTCCTGCCTCAGCCTCCCGAGTAGCTGGGACTACAGGCGCCCGCCACCTCGCCTGGCTAGTTTTTTGTATTTTTTAGTAGAGATGGGGTTTCACCGTGTTAGCCAGGATGGTCTCGATCTCCTGACCTCGTGATCCACCCATCTCGGCCTCCCAAAGTGCTGGGATTACAGGCTTGAGCCACCGCGCCCGGCCGTACTTACGGTATATTAGGTAAAAACTGATATTATTAAATAAACACACAGAAAAAGTATATAATAACAAATTTGCTAAGTGCCGTAACAATTATAGAGTACTATGAGAAAGTATATGGAATAGATCTGGAGGTCAGGAACGGATGGAGGGCAAACATCTAAGCTGAGACCTATTAGATAAAAAAGAGCTTAATAAGTAGAATGGAGGCCAATAGGTAAAGAGTAGAAATTAATGAATTATTTTCTTCAAGCCTAAAAGGACTTTGAGAGCTTCCCTGGACAGCCCTCATTTTTATGCAGGTAATGAATTATTTAAAAAGGAGAATCTAAGGCTCTGATTACTTAAACAATTAGTCAAATTAATGCAACAAATAAATGGTGGAAGAGAAATTTGAGGTCTTCTGCTCTCTGGTGGAAGCTGTTTTACCTTGTTCTTTATTATCTTCCCGTATTCCCTGGCTCCCTCAAACCATCCTGTTTTGCTTATTTTCCTTCAAAAGACTTACTAAGGTTTTGTGTGTAATCAGAAAGAAGGCCATTATATAAACTAGGTTTATTTTTCATTTGTTTTTTTACTGCCCATCTTTTTTTATTATAACCATACGAGTGAGGGTGCAGTCATATCTCATTTTGGTTTTGATTTACATTTTTCTAGTGATTAATGATGTTGAGCATCTTTTCATGTGTCTGTTGCTCGTTTATATATATTCTTTGGATTCCTAATTTTTTAAAAAGTGAGTTCAACTTTTATTTTAGATTCAGGGGGTACACATGAAGGTTTGTTATATGTGTATATTGTGTAATATCGAGGTTTTGGGTACAAATGATTTCATTATTCAGGTAGTGAGCATAATACCCAATAGGTAGTTTTCCAGCCCTTTCCCTACTCTTTCTTCCATGACTCAATAGTCCCCAATGTCTATTGTTCTCATCTTTATGTCCATGTGTGCCCAATGTATAAACAGATTTTTTAAAAAGAGCAAGTATCTAATATATGTTCTTGGCAGTTTAATTTTAATATTTCATTAAAATGTTATCTTTTAAAACTAATCTATTTATGTAGCTAAAAATAGAAACACAAGACTTAAAGCAGCAAACCAAAGCCACTGCTCCACCCTGTCCCAGCCCTGCAGTTTTCTTCCTAGTACACTTTCAAACTGAAGGTTTTTTTTGTTGTTGTTGTTGCTGTTGTTGGTTTTCATCTCCATATTTCATAGTACTTGCTACTATGTAGTTTCATTTATCCTGATCCCAGGCCTTTATGCTATAGTTTTCATGAAAACTCTACAATGCACTGTCATGAATTTTGCTTTAAGGTATACATTCTCAACAGGGATGATATTTCCCTCCAAAAGGATGAAAATTGGTTGTTCATGGGGTTCCTGAACTATTCTCAGCTGTTACAATGGTGTATGGCCTGTAAAGTTCAACCATGTCTGACACAATCTCATTTTTTACAATTTAATTTCTCGTGTTTGATTTTCATGGGCATCCCATGAGCAGCATTGACATTGAGTTCATGGAAGATACACAAAATGTATATAAGATCAGTGCTACAGGGAGTAGATAGCTTTCTTTCCTTAATAGATTGTAAGAAGTGGCCTATTCAAGTTTATTGGCTGCCATTGGCTACCTTATGGATGTTGTTTATGTTTGATCCTCATTGTTTTGATGTGTGACTAGGACTTTGAGAATTAAATAAGAATAGTGCTTTAATAGTTATTCAATAGTTATTTGGAATAATTATTCAATAGTTATTCAAAAGAGTTATTCAAGTATATAAAAGTTATTAAATCCATCATTATACAGGTGCTGAAAACAAAAAAAGTAACAATATATAAATGAATATCTGGCAGCTAGTTAAGTTAAAAGTTATTTTCTTATTTTGAGCAGAAGTTAAAAGTTAAGGTCACTGGCCAGGCGCGGTGGCTCACGCCTGTAATCCCAGTACTTTGGGAGGCTGAGGCAGATGGATCACCTCAGGTCAGAAGTTCGAGACCAGTCTGACCAACATGGTGAAACCCCGTCTCTACTAAAAAATATAAAAATTACCTGGGCATGGTGGTGGGCACCTGTAGTCCCAGCTACTTGGGAGGCTGAGGCAGAACAATTGATTAAACCCAGGAGGTGGAGGTTGCAGTGAGCTGAGATCATGCCATTGCACTACAGCCTGGGTGACAGAGTGAGACCCCATCTCACCAAAAAAAAAAAAAAAAAAAAAAGTTAAATTCACTAAAAATAAACTTTAAGAAATTTAATTTTGTAATTATTTTACTTTTGCTGAAAATTAATAGTTTTGAAAACTATTACTGTGTATTTATATATGTTGCTAACTTGTATAATTATATAATTAAATATATTAAAATTTGCAATAATCATGCAGTTACAAAGTTGTTATATGCTAATAATTTTTTAATTTTTTTTTTTTTTTTCTGTTTGAGATGGAGTCTCACTCTGTCGCCCAGGCTGCAGTGCAGTGGCGTGATCTCGGCTCACTGCAAGCTCTGCTTCCTGGGTTCACGCCATTCTCCTGCCTCAGTCTCCTGAGTAACTGGGACTACAGGCGCCCACCACCACGCCCGGCTAATTTTTTGTATTTTTAGTAGAGACGGGGTTTCAACAGGGTTTCGATCTCCTGACCTCATGATCTGCCCGCCTTGGCCTCCCAAAGTGCTGGGATTACAGGCGTAAGCCACCAGTCCCAGCCAGTTTTATAATTTTTTAAATATTACATTTAACTTGTAAATTTTAGTCATTCTGAAATTTGCATTAAACAAAAAACTAAGTTTTATATTTTTTATTTCGATGTATAAAGCACAGATATATCTATAACATATAAATAAGAGCACAACGTATCTTGGGTATAAAAATGTCAAGGAAGGAATGAATAATTACAGTGAAAAGTATCTAAAAGTTTTCTTGGGGGGAAATAATGGAAAAAAGTTTGAAGATTTAATTTAAACTATTGCATTACTTTAAAGAAATTAAAAGAAAAATATTTATTTTTATGAATCTCTATATATTTACTATTTCTGATACCTTTTTGCATATAGCTTCCCCTGCTCTTATGAGTCAAGTAGTATTCTACTGCTTTCTGTTTTCCAAAATTTGTTAAAATATTATGTTTACTAGGATCTCCTCTATTCTCCTAGTCCTTCGGGTTTGTAGCACTTTATTTCTTTTCTCTTGTATTGAAAGAGTAATGAAATAAGTCCACATGGCTAATTGCTACTTTCAATAGAAATTCATGCAGTCTTTTAAATGGGAATAAATTTAATCTCTTAACTGTATTCATTTAACCAGAAACTTTCCCTATCCCCGCTCCCATTTTAAACTTTAATATGCTTAAATTCTCTGGAATTTCTATTGTAAATACAACCTTCCAATTTGTTTTGATCACAGATCTAAATAATGTAATTTATGTTATTGTGAGGGATAGATTTGTACTTAGCCTGGAGCTGAACTTACTTCAGGTACCACTGTAATAAACAAAAGCTTGGTTTCTATGGTTTCTCCTATAGCTAACATTTAGAGATTAACAGGTATTGTTACCACACTGGGCACTGGGGCGATATATGTCGGGGGAGGCAGGAAACAAAGAAAGCACCAGATAATTAGAGTTTTTAAAAAAAAAAAAAAAAACTGTGATGATTTCATTATTCTACAAGGACTAGATGGTTGAATAAACCTATACTTGGATAAATATGCTTTTTCTGCTCTTCTCTCTGGAGTAATTTAAGAGAAAACCAAAGAGGAACAACAATTACACAATAGGCTGGGTGGGTGGGGAATCTCAGGTCCCAGGGTACCAAGCCAAACTCTCAATCTGGCTTGGACATGGTACCTTCCTAGCCCTACTCCACAGTAAAGGATAAATTGAAATACCTTTTCTTGACATCATGGAATATGCTTAATTGGCCTTTTGTCTGACTGTCTTGGCTTAATCTTTTCTAATTTGTTAAGTTGGAGGTGGATGAGAAGCAGTTTATTTTAATAAAAACCGTTCCATTAGGCTTAGATGTATGAAAGACAACAAAAATACATGTCATTGAAGGAAATTCACAGTTTATTTATGCAATCTACTCTTAAACCAAGTATAGTCATCAAATTTAGAAAAGTTGGCAACATATACAGTACTTTTATTTAATATATGGTTTGTTTTGTTCATATTTCAACAACATTTCTTTATTTTCTTTTTCCAGTACAGGATCCAGCCCAAGATCACATTTCATTTAGTTATCATATCTCTCTATCTCTTTAATACAGAGAGTAGTGGCTAAATTTTCATTGTCATTCTAGACATTGTCAATTTTGAGCAATAAAAGCAAATTATGTTTAGAATATTCTTTACTTTGGGTTTGTCTGACAGTATCATATCCAGAAATAATATCAATAAATCTATTACAGTTAATTTTATTTAATTGACAAAATTATACATATTTGTCTATATTTACAGTGCACAACATGATGTTTTGATACATGCATACATTGTCCAATGGCTAAATCAAGCTAATTAACATATCTATTACCTCACATACTTATCATTTTGTTTTTTGTGGTGAGAACACTAAATGTGCTCTCAGTAGTTTTCAACTGTAGAGTACATTGTGACTAACTATAGTCTCCATGTTATACAGTAGCTCTCCTGAACTTATTCCTCCTGTCTAGCTGAAATTTTATGTCTCGTGAACAACATCTCCCCATTCCTATCACTTCTCTCCTGTGGCCCCTGCTAACCACCATTCTAATTGCTGCTTCTATGGGTTCTACTTTTTTAGATTCCCCACATACGTGAGATCACACCGTGTTTGTCTTTCTCTGCCTGTCTTATTTTATTTAGTGTAATGTCCTCCAGGTTCATTCATGTGGCCTCAAAAGATGGGATTTCCTCATGTTTTAAGGCTAAATCATATTCCTTTGTGTGTGTGTATATATATATATGTACACACACACACACACACATATATATATATATATGAAGGATTCTTTATCCATTCATCTGCCGATGGATACTTAGGTTGGTTCCATATCTTGGCTATTGTAAATAATGCCACAGTGAACATAGGAGTACAGATATCTCTTTGACATACTAATTTTATTTCCTTTGTATGTATACCCAATAATGCAAATGCTGGATCATATGGATTTCTCTTTTTAATTCTTTAAAGAATCTCCATACTGTTTTCTATAATGTCTATAGTAATTAATATTCCCACCAACAGTATGTAAGAGCTTTTTTCCTCCACATTCTCATCAAAACTTACCATCTTTTATCCTTTTGATAATAGTCAATTTAACAGGTGTGTGGTGATACATCATTATGATTTTAATTTGTATTTCCCCAATGATTAGTGATGTTGGGCAGTTTTTCAAATTCCTGTTGGTCATTTGTATGTCTTCTCTTGAGAAATGTGTGTTCAGATCTTTTGCCCATTTTTAAATTGTGTTTTTTTTCTAACTATTGGGTTGTTTGAGGTATTTTATACACTTTGCATATAAACTTTTCATCAGAGGTATGGTTTGAAAATACTTTCTCCCATTCTGTAGGTTGTCTCTTCACTCTATTGATTGTTATCTTGACTGAGCAAGAGATTTATAGTTGGATGTAATCTCACTTACCTATCTTTGCTTTTGTTGCCTGTGCATTTGGGGTCATATCCAAAAAAATCATTGCCCAGACCAATGTCACGGAACTTACCCCTGATTTCTTCCAGTAGTTTTATAGTTTCAGAGTTTTCTTCCAATAGTTTCAAATCGTGTGTGTAAGTCTTTGATAACTTTTCAGTTGATTTTTGTATACTATGTGAGATAAGGGTCTACTTTATTTCTTTTCATGTAGATATCTATCTTTTCCAACACTTTATTTAAGAGACTGTCCTTTCCTCACTGTGTGATATTGGCATCTTTGTGAAAATCAATTGACCTCAAATGTATGGATTTATTTCTAGGTTCTCTATTTTGTCCCACTGGTCTGTGTATTTGTTTTTACACCTGTGCCTTTCTGTTTGAAATACTATTACTTTACAGTGTATTTTGAGGTCAGGTAGTGTGATGCCTCCAGCTTTGCTCTTTTAGCTAAAGATTACTTTGCTATTTGAGGTGTTTTTGGTTCCTTACAAATTTTAGGATTTTTTTTTTCTGTTTTCTGTGAAGAATGCCATTATGATTTTAGTACAGATAGCATTGAATCTGTAGATCGATTTTGGTAATATGGACATTTTAACAATATTAATTCTTCCAAATTATAACATGGGATATCTTTCCATTTACTTGTGTCTTCTTCAGTTTTTTTCAGCATTAATATATAGTTTTCGGTATATAGCTCTTTTACCTCCTTGGTTAACTTTATTCCTTTTTTTTTTTGTGGTAGCTTTCGTAAATGGGATTATTTTCTTGATTTCTTTTTTGAATATTTGTCATTGGTGTATGGAAGTACTATGATATTTTAAATGTTGATTTCATATTCTTCCACTTTACCAAATTTGTTTATTAGTTCTAATAATATTTTAAGTGCAGCCTTTAGGGTTTTCCTTATATAAGATTGTATCATCAGCAAGCAGAGACAATTTACCTTCCTTTCCCATTCAGATGTCTTATTTCTTTCTCTTGATTAATCTCTCTGGCTAAGACTTCCAGTACTCGACTGAACAGAAGAAGAAAGTGGGCATTTTTGCTTATTCCTAATTGTTGAGAAAAAGCTTTCAATCTTTCACTGCTGAGTATGATTTTAGCTGTGGGTTTGTCATATATGGCCTTTATTGTGTTGACGTACATTCTTTATACACCTAATTCATTGAAACTTTTTATCATGAAAAGATGTTAAATTTTGACAAATGTTTTTTCTGCATCTATTGAGATGATAATATGGTTTTTGTTTTTCCTTATGTTAAGGCACTGTATTGCATTTATTAACTTCCATGTGGTAAATCATCCTTGCATCCTGTGGATAACTTCCACTCGATCATGGTGAATGATTGTTTAAATATACTGTTGAATTCAGTTTACAGGTATTTTATGGAAGGCTTTTGCACCTACGTTCCATGGGAATATTGGCCTGTAGTTTTCTTCTTTTGTTGTGTCTTTGTCTGATTTTGCACTTAGGCTAATGCTTACACTGTAGAATGAGTCAGAGATAATTCCCAGCTACTCGGGAGGCTGAAGCAGAAGAATCACTTGAACCTGGGAGGTGGAGGTTGAAGTGAGCCAAGATTGTGCCACTGCACTCCAGCCTGGGAGACAGAGCGGGACTCCATCAAAAACAAAAACAAAAACAAAAACAAACAAACAAAAAAATCAACTCTTAATTTTATTGATCATGTTAATGTTTTTTTTCTATTTTCTATTTCATATATTTCTCCTCTGATATTTGTTATTTTCTTTCTTCTGCTAAGTTTGGGCTTATTTTTTCTTTTTCTTGTTTCTTGAGGTGGAGTTTGTTTATGTGTGATCTTTCTTTTTTCTTTAATGTAGGTGTTTATCTCTATAAACTTCATTCAGAACATTTTTACTGCCTCATCCATAAGTTACAGTATGTTATGTTACCATTCTCATTGTGTCAATATGTTTTTAACTTTTCTTTTTGATTTCTTCTTTGACCTGTCAGTTGTTCAGAACTGTGTTTAATTTACACATATTTATAAATTTTCAAATTTTCCTCCTGTTACTGATTTCTAGTTTCATATTATTGTGATCAGAAAAGATGGTGCAATTTGATTTCAGTATTTTTTTAATGTGGTAAGACTTTTTTTTTGTGGTCTAACATGTGATCTATTCTCAATAACTTTCAGCATGTGCTTTAGAAGAGTGTGTATTTTGTTGTTGTTGGATGGAATGTTTTGTATATGCCTTTTAGGTCCATTTAATCTGTAGTGTTATTCAAATCTTTGGCTTCCTTATTTATTTTCTATCTGGATAATGTGGTTATTGTTAACAGTGGGTATTAAAGTTCAATACTAATCATATTGCAGTTTATTCTTTCAGTTCTGTTAATATTTGCTTGATATATTTTGGTCCTCTGATGTTGTTTCCATATATATTTACTATTGTTGTATCTTTTTGATGGATTAACCAATTTATCAATAATAAATTCTATTTAGTGTCATCTAAGTATAGCCATTCCTGCTCTCTTTTGGTTACGATTTGCATGGAGTATCTTTTTCTATTCCTTCACTTTCAATCTATGTGTGTCTTTAAAGCTAAAGTGACTCTCTTGTAGACAGCATACAATTGGATGTTGTTTTCTTAAAATGTATTTATTGTTTATCCACTTAGCTGCTCTTTTAATTGAAGAATTGAATCCATTTATGTTTAAAGTAATTATTGAACAATACAGACTTGTTTCATTTTTAAAATTGCTTGATATTTTGTAGGTTTTTTTTTTATTCTTTCTTTTGCTGTCTTTGTGATATTTGTGATTGTTTTATGATGGTATGTTTCATTTCTTTTTCTCTTTAATGTACATACTATATGGCTTTGCTTTATGGTTACCATGAAGCTTACAGAACTCATCTTACAGTTAAAGTTGCAGATTCATCTTACAGTTAAAGTTACAGAATTCGTCTTACAGTTAAACCAGTCCAGTTTTAACTGATAATGGTTTAATTTTGTTCACATACAAAAACTACACTTTTGCTTCCTCCATTATCTTGTGTAATCATAATATATGTAATATCTAAGCTAATATGCTATTAAAACCATCTAGTTTATTTTTAATTGGTTACATTTTTCATTTTTTAAAAATTCTTTTTAAAAATAAATTCTGGTCCTCTGGTAAAATTCTCCATTTTGACATTTTAAAAAAATGTACTAATTAGACTTATTTTAAAGTCAGTGGTGTGCCTATGATTCTGTTTCTAACATGTTATTCCCCTCTTGTTTGACATTTGGTTCTGTGTCCTGTCTTGCCTGGTGATTTTTTTTTAAATGGTAGACATTGTGCATGAAAAAATCATGTGTTCCTAATTAATAATTTTATTTAATATAAGAATTTCTTTAATACAGTTTTTTTTTTTTCCTGGCACAGTTACAGTAGTGACAGATAATATTGCTTTACTCAGTGATTGGGATAATTTGTGCTGAATTTTAGTGTCTGTGGGGATGACTATATCTGTTTTTTTCTGTCTTCTTAGGGTTTTACCTTTTAAGAATCTCAAAAGTTTGTTGTTCTTGTTAGGATTCCTAATTCATAGTTGTCTTTGTTGTATCCACAGAACTATGAGACTTTCAAAAATTCTTCTTAGCTTTTTTATATATTGCTTTCTGCTTTGTTTCTCCAACTCTTAAAGTGTTTCTTAACCCTTCAGGAATGAGGAAATATTTGAAGATAAAAGCGGAATCAAATACTGAGTTTACTTCTTTGTATGTTTCCCCCTCTCCCTATCCCTTGAGTTGTGGCTGTCTTAGTAGTCCTTACTCACTTCTGTTTCCCTACTACACTACTCTCAGATAGTGGAAAGCTCTGATCTGCTGCTCTGTGCTAAATCTTTTGGCCTACTTCAATTATCAGTTAGTAAATCCCTTAAAAGAAAAGTGGCAGAGATTTTGTCTTAACCACATGGATTTTTCTTTCTCAGGTTTCTTGATTAGTAAAGTATATTTTGCCTTGACTATTCTCTTTTCAATTTTAGCTTTTATGGTTGCTTTTGCTAGGAAGTTTGGTAGTACTAATAAGTATTCCGTCAGTCAGAATCAGAAGTCAAACAAGGTTGTTTCTTAAAAAGCAGCTATGCATTGTTTCTGATTAGTAAAGTTGTGTGTGTTTTCTTAGAAATTTGGAAACACAGAAAAGTTAAAAAAAAAATTTAAAGTCATTCACGATCTTTTTTGCTTCATTATCCTCACTTGATTAATTCCTAATTATTTTTCTATTTTCAGTCTCGATTAACTTCCTCAGAGTCAAATCAACTCTCATATTAATTAGATGCTATTCACAGCACCTTTTTTTGTTCTTTCTTCTCATATTGTGTTGCCATGTTTCTTTTTGTGTTTATTTGATTTGCATTTATATCTCTCATTACATTATTAGTTTTACTGTGGCAAGGACCATGTCTACTCTTTCTGTAAACCCAGTATCTATTACAGCCTTAAACATAGCAGATATTTTATATTTATAGAATTTGCTGCACTACCATTATTTCTGCTTTGTATGCATATCTTTTCAACTAATATTCTATTATGTATATAATTTTCATGTGTATTACTATATTTTCTATATTTAAAAATTAATTTGATAACATATTATAAACATTTATTCATATAAAGTTTTGTTTCTAATATCAGCTCAGTCATCAATTATTTGATCTTGGAAATTTTAATTAACATTTTTAGGAGTCAGTTTTCTTATCTGTAAAATAGGGAAATGATAACTGCTGTAACTACTCATTCTGATCTTTTTCAAAAGTGAATGAGACCACTGATCTTCATGGATCTTGTGGCATAAAAAATATTGGATATGAAATGGTTAAACAATAATGTCTTAAACTATTGTTACCATTGTTTCTTGATGGATAGTCTACAGAAAGTGTAAGTGGGGTATTTGATGTAAAATTCATGTTTACTTTAGAATTCTAAGGCATAATTCTTTTTCACTATAGATGGAGAAGCTCTTCACATATAGAATATTTACATGATGGCAAAAGGAAGACTGTCAGGAGCAATTGTGTAAGAAAACAAAATAAAGCTAAAACAAGATGCAACTATTCTCATTACAGCAAAGTAGGCAATAAGCTTTTTGTAGAGCACTTTGGAAGGAGGCAGACACATTTGTAGACATGTAATAAGCACTCAGTTGCTACAAGTAAGTGCATGAGCAAACAAATAGTTGCAGTTATTAATAAGAGCTGAGAATTAAAAAAGCTATCCTATCTTAGAAGATTTGAAAGAAGAACACTGAGACAATCAGCAAAATCCAGATGAGACCTGATCATTTGCTCTAGCCACGTTAAATTATCGGCAGGCTATATGAGAACTCCATCTGTCTCTATAGTTACAGTTTATTTATTTCTTTCATAAAATTTTTTATTATTTTCTTTTGATCATAATAAATATATGACAGCATTAATAGTACCAAATATTGCTTAAATGATTTCCACAAATATTTCTGTTTCCATAATAAATCTGTAATATTAAAATAAAAACCTTCAAATATTGCTATATATGATACCTAGATGGGTGAACTTTGCTTAACCATAGTCAAGGTTTTGGTAGCCAGAATTTATAAAACAAGTTATATAATATTACCTACAGAATCCTTTGCCACAGGGGATCATTCTTTCCAGGTGGATCTCACATTACTACTTTTGAAGGAGAAAAGTAGAAAACACTACGTAATTGCAGTGTATCAATATCAATAACTTCCAGGTGAAGTAAATTCGTTGTAACAATAATAGAAATTCCACTTTTCAATAATGTTCGGGGGAAAATCCTAGAATTTTCATGTGGGATACTTTGTTTTTCTACCTTTTTTTTTGCTTGGAAAATGTTGCATAACTTAGTGAATGGAAATCATTTTGTCAGATAATTTGGCAATAAACATATTTCCCACATGCTTGGTCTTGTAAATCCTATCTGGCAAAGTAGCCATTTAATCAACAGAGTAAGAAAATAGAAATTTAATCTAGAAAGCAATTGAACTAGCACTGAGTGTAGAAGCTGGACAAAAATGGAAATATCATTGCTCTGTAGTTTCTCCAATTTTATAAATGATTATTAACGAGTAATGAATCAATTTCCTAGTTCCTCTGTACAATTTGGGAAAACAGAAGAGCAGAAAATCCTCTGCCTTGAGACTACTGTACTATGGTGATTACAAGGGAACACAATTAGTGATGTTCACTAATAACTTGTTAAATCAAATCAGCTTTATAATCATGAAAAACTAAGAAAGTTATGAGGAGCCAATAATGCCAAGGTGAGAAAATATGAAGGCACATTTGTAAATGTGAATTATTCAGAACATGAGGTAGATAATTTATTGTTACTTATTCCTATAATAATTCCTTACTAATGAGACTTTATTAATTTGGAATTTGAGATGATTTGGAATCTTGGCTGAGATTTGTCCTTCTATTCACTGTGAAAATGAGATTTGGAAAGCAAGTTAGTAGCCAAACAATGAGGATAATATTTTTGAAAGTCCAAGTCCTACATTCTTATTCTTTGTTAATAAATAATAAATGGCATTATTGCCATTTTTTTTTTAACCCAGAAGAAGAGGAGAATATGGGGCAAGTCTATTCACACCAGAAGCAGAAGTAATAAAACCCTTAGACCACTGGAGAAAAGAGGAAGAGAACAGACAAAGGGTTCAGGAAGTGAGGGACAAGAGGTGAGACATGGGCAGTGATGTGCTGACAAATGATTAACAATTGCAGCATTTGATAATTTTTATGATGTAATGTCTCACATCATGAATAAAATTTCAAGTTACCAGTCTGATGTCATTGAATGTAGAATTAGAAAGATAAACTATACACAAATGACCTGAAGGGCATAAATATTAGTCAAAATTAGTAAAAATGTATTAAATTATTAGAATATGGTGAAATAAAGTTTTTATTACCTTTGTTTTTAATATAATTAATTTAAGTGTAGGTTCATATAATTTAATTTAAAAGAACTTATGTGTTTAACAGCAGGCTAACAACATTCCTAAAAATCTAAAAGTCAACTTCTTTGAACTTTTATTGATATACAATGTTTGTACATACCTATGGGGTAAATGTAACTTTTTTTTTACATGCATAGCATGTGTAATTATCAATTCAGGGTATTTTGAGTATTCATCATCTGGTGCATTTATGCTTTCTTTTCCTCTTTTTATTTTCTTGGAGACAGATTCTTGCTCTGTCACCCAGGCTGGGGTGCAAATGGCGTGATCTCGGCTCACTGCACTCCTGCCTCCCAAGTTGAAGCAATTCTTCTGCCTCAGCCTCCCCAAGAGCTGGGATTACAGGCCCGCACTACCATGCCCAGCTAATTTTTGCAGTTTTAGTAAACATGTGATTTTGCCATGTTGGCCAGCCTGGTCTCAAACTCCTGACCTCAGGTGATTCACCTGCCTCAGCCTCCTAAAATGCTGGGGTTACAGGCATGAGCCAACATGCCTGGCCGAGCATTTATCATTTCTATGTGTTGGGAACATTTCAAGTCATCTTCTCTAGCTATTCTGAAATACACAATACATTGTTGTTAACTATAGTCACCCTAATCCGCTATCAAACATTAGAACTTATTCTATCTAACTGTATATTTATACCCATTCTCCTCATCTCCCACCCCTCAAAACACCTCCACACCCTTCTGAGCCTCTATTAGCCATCATTATTTTATATCTCTCTGTAAGTTCAATTATTTTTAGCTCACACATATTAGCAAGTTTATTTTCTGTGTTTTGATAACAGCACATATCTTCCTTTCACTTCTGGGTGTTGGACTCCCTGAAGCACATCTTTCAGGTCTGGTTTAGTGATGATAAACGCCCTCAGTGTTTGCTTGTCTAGCAAAGGCTTTATTTCTCTTTCATTTATGAAAGGTAACTTTGCTGGATATAGTGTCCTTGTCTGGCAATTTTTCTTTCATCACTTTGTATATATCATCCTATTCTCTCCTGGCATGTAGGGTTTCTGTTGAGAAATCTGCTGTTAGTCTGCAGGATTCTCTTATATGTGACTAAACACTTTTCTCTTGATGTTTTTAGAATTCTTTTTTTTTCTTTGACTTTTGACAGTTTGACAATAATGTGTCAGGGAGAATCTTTGAGTTTCCTGTATCTGGATTTCTAAATCTCTTGCTAGACTTGAGAAAATTTCTAGCTATTATTTTGTTAAATAAGTTTTCTAAGCCATGGATCTTCATTGGTCAGAGTGCATTGTTAGTGGAAGCTCTGGTGAGATTTTGCTGGGAACAGGGACACCTGTCCAGTCTTGTTGCCCCATAGGTGCTAGTGGTGGGCCAAGAGTGCCTGTTCTTGGACCCCTGAGCAGTGTACATAGCCACTAGTGTTAGCAGGTTTAGGCAGGCCAATTCTTGAGCCTCCAGGTGGTTTGCCTGGGTGCCAGTAGGAGCAGCTGTGGATCTAGCAGATGGGTGAGTCCTTGGGCCCCTGAGCAGCATGCATAGTGTGGGTCATGGCAGTAAGGTGGTGGGATAACTCTTGGACTTTCAGACAGCATTCCCTGGTATTAATGGTGGTTGTGATGGGCTGGGTGGGTCATTCCCCATTCCCCCAGGTGGCACATGTGGATGCTGATGTTGGTGGTGGCGGCAGGCTGGGCTGACCCATCTTCAGGCCCCTGGGAGGACTGCAAAGATACCAGCAGTGGTAGACAGGGTGAGGCGATCCTCAGGCTTTCAGACAGCACGCTTGAGTGCCAGCAGCAGATTTTCTGGGCTTGTGGTTAGGGCCCCTGGTGGTGCACACATGTGCCTAGAGTGACCGATGGGGTGGAGTGATACCCTAGGTCCCTTAGTGGCATTCTTGCATCCTAGATGGGGAATACCAAGTGAGGTGGGCTTCTCTTTAGGTCCCCTCTCCGTAGAGTGCATAGGTGTAAGGTGTAGTGGGCACAGTAGGGCAGTCCTTGGGTCTCCAGATTGTGTGTTTGGATGACAGGCATTATTGGGCTGTTATTAGAGTCCCTGATGCTATGTGTGTGCACCTGGGGTAGCTTACAGGGCAGGACAACTCCCCAGGTCCCTGGGGAGTGTGCTCACGGGAGTGACGGTAGTGCCAGGCTGGGTGTACCTGGTCTGAGGCCCCCAGTGGCACACACAGGTACAGGCTGTGGTGGGCAAAGTGGGGCAATTCTCAGGACCTGGTTGGCATGTCCCAGCAGCAGCAGCAGCAGCAGCAGGCTATCCTCAGCATGTATGCAAGTGTGTGGCAACCTTGCTGCTGGAGGTGGGGTGGGGTTCTGCCCGTGGCAGCCAATCTAGGCAGGTGGCTCTCAGGCTCTGTGGAGCTCATGCTACAGCTCTCTGGCAGTGATAACAGCAATGGTAGTGGGTGGGAAGAGTCCAACAATAAAATTTTATGAGCTTATATAAGCTGGCTCTAGCACACCACTGAATCTTGGCTTCATTCTCTACCAGGGTTGAGCCCCTGGGAGATAGTAAACCATATCCAAATAAATTTGGAGGAATCAAAAAATATTGTACATTGAACTGTGAATCTCTGGACATAGACTGAAGAATTTACAGGTCTTGCAGAGAAACCATGAATTCAGAATGGCACCACAAGCAACATGGTTGCAGAGCAAGAAAGCAGCAATGTTGGCAGAAGTGAATGGATATAGGGTAATATTTCAAATTTCATAAAGCCTACATGTGGTTTCCACAAGGTCAATGTGCTAGTGGGGTGACAAAAAATTGTGAGAAAATTCATGTAACAGAAGAGACCTTAATTAGATGCTATGATGGGAAACATGGGTTTCAAAGTGGATGTTACTACATATAAAGCTTCAAAAGACTAGATAGCAAGACTGGTTCAAGATGGATATTGTTTGAGGATGCTTAGTACTTAGGTAGGACAGAACACTTACAATAGCTGCCAGCATAGTGTGAAATGACAGCCGGTGGACCAGTGTCCCCATCACACTTCTTCCATGAGTATTTGGATGAATCTTGAAAAGGAGAAGGTAAAATAAAAAAACCTATAGCAAGACAAAAATAGTCCCAATAGGGAGTTTGAGTTCATTAAATAGTTACCTTGAATAATATTAATTGAAAAGTTTAAGATTTTTTCCTCATTAATTGGGATAGGAGTAGGAAGGAAAGAAAAACTTGGAGAAAATAAGGTTACATTTTTTGGCGTATGATATGGTTTGGCTGTGTCCTCCCACCCAAAATCTCATCTTGAATTGTAATCACCACAATCCCCATGTGTCAAGGGTGGGACCAGGGGTAGAGGTAATTGCCTCATGAGGGGAGTTTCTCCCATTGTGTTCTCGTGATAGTGAATGGGTCTCAGGAGATCTGATCATTTATAAGCATCTGGCATTTTCCCTGCTTGTACTTACTCCATCCTGCAGCCCTGTGAAGAAGGTGCCTGCCTCTCCTTTGCCTTCTGCCATGATTGTAAGTTTCCTGAGGCCTCCCCAGCAATGTGGAACTGTGAGTCAATGAAACCTCTTTCCTTTATAAATTACCCAGCCTTGGGCAGTTCTTTATAGCAGTATGAAAATGGACTAAACAGGGTACATTTGAGTTCTAGCAAAAGTTACATTTTAGGGTACATCTGAGTTTCAATTTCTCTGTAGTTAGCACACACTTATAAGGATAATGTTTTCTTAATTAAGAAATTGTTTTCAAAAATCTTTATATAAATTATGTTTCATTTCAAAATAAATCTCTAGCCAAAATTTTTCTTTCAATTCTCTCATGTTTGCAACAACTTTAGAAATCCCACATTTTTGCTTTCCTGTCACCTCCAGAATGGTACGTCAACAGATGAATGGATTAAAAAAAATATATACACACACACACACACACACACACACACACACACTCAATGCAATACTATTGAGCCTTTAAAAAAGAAGGAAATTCTATCATTTACAACATAAATGGAACTGAAGAACATTATGCTAAATGAAATAAGCCAAGTACAGTAAAACAAATTCTGTGTGGTTTAACTTACACAAGGACTCTAAAACAATGGAACTCGTAGAAGCAGAGAGCAGAATGATGGTTGCAGAGGCTGGGGATGGGAGGAGGAATGGGAAGATAATGGATAAAGGATACAACATCTCAGATGGAAGACATTTTCTTTTCTTTTGAGTTCTATTGCGCAGCTTGGTGAATATAGTTAGTGTGAATATAGGATAGTTTACATTTCAAAATTGCAAAGAGATTAAGTTTCAAATGTTCTCATCACAAAGAAAGTTAAGTATTTGAGATGATGACATGTCAACTAGATTGATTAACTAGGTTGATTTAATTATTCCACATTGTATTCATAAATCATAACATCACTTTACCTCCACACATTTGTACCATTATAAATTATCAATTAAACATTTTTATTGTGTGATTTTTATGTTGACACTCATATCTTATGATTTGTGAGCACATTGTTTTCTCTTATTTTGTGCCATTACAGGCATTGCAAATAACTGTTCCCTTAGTGATTCTTTATGTTAAAAAAATTTTATTCTAGACCTTTTAAGCTTGTATAGTGCTTCATAAAAATACATTAGGCTTTTTGAGCAGAATTTCTTGACTCCAGCTGCTTTACACATTGTTTTAAAGTTCTTTTTGATTTATAGAGTTTCTTTGGGAACAATGAAACTAGTTACTAAACTAGACATGACTATTATTACTTAGTATATCCTTCCTAGAGTGTGGATGTAGCAATAGCTGTAGGTGGTCCATAGTATCCCCTTAGCTCTCACTTCTACACACCACAGCCTACTTAATGAAATCTCTGCAACTCTCTGCCTGAGGGCTTTTTAATAGCCTTGGGGAAACTCTTAGCATATGTAAAAGACAACCCAGAAATAACAGAGAGTTAATGATGCTACAGTAGCACTCAACCTTGGACAGTTGGGGAGTTGGCAGAAAAATACTCCCACTTTCTCTTTCCTCAGTTGGAGTAACTTTGAGATGTGTTCTACATTGTCTTCTAAATGTGGAATTAAGTCTCATTTGCCTACACTAAAAACCAAGGTCACAACACACAATATTGGCTTCATTTCTTTCCCAGTCTTATAACCTTCCATTCCATACCATTGTTTCTTGGATCACCATCCATGTAAACTACATTTATCTCTTTGACTCAGGACCTGCTTTTGAGAAAACATAATCTAATATTAAAAGGGGGTCACAACTATAGAGAAAGATACTTTTGAACTTCATGTACAAAAAATAAACAGTTTTATAATAAAGATGCAAAAGCAATGTTATAAATATGAATGTTCTAAACCAAATAACTTATTATAAGTTCTTCTCTTCTTTTTATTATATTTTCTTTCTTTCAAAATAATAATAATAGCAGCAAAAGCTAAAATTTTTATGGTGTTTAGTAAGTGCCAGGACATGCTCTAAATATTTTACACATAAAATTTTGTTAATTCTTACAACATCTTTGGTGTATCATAATGGTAGGCATACAGAGAAAAAGTGAGAAGTTGAATTTCATGTCCAGGATCATAACTCACAAATGGTAAAGCCTGGGTCTAACTCAAGCAGTGAGATTTCAAAGCCCATACTAATAAATACCATGCTATGTAGCTTCTATGCAACCTAATCTGTAACGATTACTTCAATAACTACCTGCACAGACCTGGCTCCCAAATTTATAATTCTAATCTATGCCTTGTCTATGACCTCCAGAACCGGAAAACCACTGTCCCCCTTGGAAATTGTTGTTAGATGTCTCCAGGGGGAGAGCACTTCAAAGCCAATGTATTAAAAGTCAAACACATTTTTTTTTCCTTTAAATGTGATTCTCTTCTACATACTAAACTTTAGTTAATATCCCAAAATTCAATGAGTGAATGTAAAAAGGGTTCAGGATATCACTTTATCTTCTTAATTTTCTGAGAGTTTTAAATCATGGATGAGTTATGAATTAGCAATGAATTTTTCTAAATGCTTTCTCTGCATCTAATGATCTAATGAAATGATTGTATGGTTCTCATTTTTTCATTTAAAATGGTGAATCATATTGATTGATTTTTTAATGTTAAACTAAGTTCATACTCCTAAGATTTATTGCACTTGGTCATGGTTTATTTTCCTTTTTGTGTTTTGCTGAATTCTATTTGTTAACATTTTTTATAATTATTTTTGTATCTATTTTCATTAGTGGTCTGTGATTTTCTTTTATTGCAGTATCTTTTCTCATGCTGGTATCACAGTAATGTTGATCACATAAAGTAAGTTGTGAAGTTTTGCCACCTTCCCTACTTTTCTGAAAGAGTTCATGTAACATTAGCAGTTTTCTCCCTTAAAAATTTAACAGCCATGCGTGGTGGTTCATGCCTGTAATCCCAGCACTTTGGGAGGCCGAGACAGGCAGATCACCTGAGGTCAGGAGTTTGAGACTAGCCTAACTAACATGATGAAACCCCATCTCTACGAAAATACAAAATTACCCAGACATGGTGGCAGATGCCTGTAATCTCAGCGGCTTGGGAGGCTGAGGCAGGAGAATCACTTGAACTCGTGAGGCGGAGTTTGCAGTGAAGTGAGATAGCACCATTGCACTCCAGCCTGGGCAACAAGAGTGAAATTCCATCTCAAAAAGACAAAAAATATTTAATAAGATTCACTAGTAAAGCCATCTGGGCCTTGAGATTTTTTTTCCTGTGGGTGAGTTTTTAGTTAAGATTTCAATTTCTGTACCTTGATTTGCAAAGTGGCTTTCAAAAAAATCACAATCAGTTATCTAGTTCTATCAAATGTTTTTCCTTCATCAGTTGAGGTAATCATATTATTGTCTCTTTATTGTATTACTATAAGACATTACATTGATTGATTTTTTTAAATCTTGGAATTTAAAACTCGGAAACCTGGAATAAACTCAGGTTAGTTGTCATGTATTATCTTTTTAAACTACTGAAAATCCTTGTTTGGTGATATTTTGTTTAGGAGTTTTGATATTTATTCATGAGAGATGTTGGCCTATGATTTTCCTTTTCTTAAAGTAATGCCATTTTAGTTTGGATGTCACAATTATTTTGGCCTCCTAAAATCAGTAGGAAACTATCCCTCTGAAGAAGGTTTCCTTCCCTTTAGGAAGGCATTTAGAGTAGAGGTAGATCATCTTAATACCCTCGAAGGTAAAGATGAGTCAAATAATTAGTCTTTGACAAGGTTAAACTTGACTCCTATGATGTTTACCAGGGCCTCCTTTTCGGCAAGCCATGAACTCCAAATTTTAGTCCCAGTCTAAAACTCTGCTACTCTCTCAGGCTCTTGGTGCTACGTTTCTCTTGGATTCCATGCCTCTTGGCTTCTTTGCTGTTAGATCTCTCAGTTTCTAGTCCATTGCTTGTAAATCAACAGATGCCTCCAGGTTTAAAGCTAGGTCAAATGCTGGGCTCATTTCTGCACTTTGCTTCTCTCTAGGATCTTGGTCTTTCACATCCTCACTGATGCCTTTACACAGATGTTTTTGAAATTGCATCCAACTATTCTAATTATTCTTAGTAGGAGTGCTGATCTGATAAAAGTTTCTCTGCCATATGTGTAGGCAAAGAGTGTCCAAAGTCATCTTCAGGTGCAAAAAACATTAGTCATACCGCTTAAAGCAGTATTAGCTGCATCAGTGTGACAACTCAGTCATAGGTGACTCATTGGGCCAGGCTGCATCTAACTAAGAGTTTTTGAAAAAGCCTGGAGACACTGTGGAGCCCGTAAACCAGTCCTGAGCAGTCTAACTCTCGGCTGTTTCTTTGTGAGAAAAAGATATTCTTATGTGTTTATATTATTGTGGCTGGATGATTACTCCCAGCAGCTAAATGCAATTCCTATTTGATTCAAAAGAGGACAAGACACACAAACTTATTTGATGAGGACAAAAATGATGACTATATGTTTGAACTTGAAAAGGAAAATTTGGGATAAATAAGAGCAATACATCTTTACCTCTGGGAACTAATTCAATAAAAAAATTTACCTCTAGAAGTAACACAATAAATGTATATGGTTATGAAACTAGATTCAGAAAGAGTTAATTCCACGCAATAATGACAGATATCAGTTAAGTATTAATAATAAAAATTTTGGTTAGATATTATGCTCTGATCATTACTTAGATCAAATGTGAGAAAACCTGTCTTTCCATTTGTGCCTATATGCCATATAAAGTATACTAGGCTGACTGTGCACAGTATTAGGCCTAGATTATGCTATGTTTATGCTGATTCTACCTCTCTAAATAAGCTAATTCAAGGAAGTCCTAGCCAGAGCAATCAGACAAAGGAAAAAATAAATAAATAAATAAATAAATAAATAAAAGGCATCCAAATAGGAAAAGAAGAAGTCAAACTATCTCTCCTCAGTGACAATATGATTCTATACCTAGAAAACCCTAACGACTCCTCCAAAAGTCTCCTGGAATGACGTCAGTAAAATTTTAGGGTACAAAACCAATGTACAAAAATAAATAAATTAGTATACATTAATAATGTTCAAGCTGATAACCAAATCAAGAATGCAATCTAATTTACAATAGCCACAAAAAAAGTAAAAATAAAATAAAATATTTAGAAATAGATCCAACTAATTTGGGTGGATCACGAGGTCAGGAGATCGACACTATCCTGGCTAACACAGTGAAACCCCGTCTCTGCTAAAAACACAAAAAATTAGCCAGGCATGGTGGCAGGCGCCTGTAGTCCCAGCTACTTGGAAGGCTGAGGCAGGAGAATGGCGTGAACCCAGGAGGTGGAGCTTGCAGTGAGCCGAGATCACCCACTGCACTCCAGCCTGAGCAACAGAGCGAGAATCTGTCCAAAAAAAAAAAAAAAAAGAAAGAAAAGAAAAAGAAAAAAAGAAAAGAAATATATCTAACCAAGAAAGTTAAAGATCTCTACAAAGAAAACTTGTACAAGTGAAAACAAAATACTGCTGAAAGAAATCAAAGACACAAACAAATGGACAAATATTTTATCCTCATATATTCAAACCAAAAAAGAGCCTGAATATGTAAAAAGAACAAAGCTGGAAGTATTATATTACCCAACTTCAGATTATTATGTAAACCTACAGTAACCAAAAAAACATGGCACTGGTACAAAAACAGACACATAGACCAATGGAACAGAACAGAGAATGGAGCTTGCATGCCTATAGCCATTTAATCTTCAACAATGTTGACAAAAATAAGCAATGAGGGAAGGACCCCTTATTCAATAAATGATGCTGAGATAGCTGGCTAGCATATGCAGAATAATGAAACTGGACGTGTATCTTTCACAATATACAAAAATTAACCTGTTAGATTAAAATTTTAAATGTAACAACTCAAACTATGAGAATCCTAGAAAAAAACCTAGGAAACACCATTCTGGACATGAGCCTTGGGAAAGAATTTATGATTAAGCCCCCAAAAGCAATTGCAACAGAAACAAAAATTGACAAGCTGACTTAATTAAACTAAAGAGCTCCTGCACAGCAAAAGAAACTATCAACAGAGTAACCAGATAATCTACAGAATGGGAGTAAATATTTGCAAACTATGCATCTGACAAAGGTGTAATACCCAGAATCCATTAGGAACTTAAACAATTGAAGGAACAAAGAACAAATAACCTCATTAAGAAATGGGCAAAAACATAAACAGACGCTTCTCAAAAGAAGACATGCAAGTGGTCAACAAACTTATGAAAAAATGTTTCACATCACTAATGATCAAATTCAAATCAAAACCACAGTGAGATACCATCTCATACCAGTCAAAATGGCTACTATTAAGAACTCAAAAACCAATAGATGCTGGAGAAGCTGTGTAGAAAATGGATGCTTATACACTACTGGTGGGAATGTAAGTAGTTCAGCCACAATGGAAAGCAGTTTGGAGATTTCTCAAAGAACTCAAAACCGAACTACCATTTGACCCAGCAATCCCATTACTGGGTATATAGCCAAAGAAGATAAATCATTCCACTAAAAAGACACATGTACTCACATGCTCACATGTTTATTGCAGTGTTATTCACAATAGCAAACATATGGAATGAATCTAGGTGGTCATCAATGGTGGATTGGTATATATACACTGTGGAACACTATATAGCTATAAAAAAGAAAGAAATCATGTCCTTTTCAGTAACATAGATACGGCTAGAAGTCATTATTCTAAGAAGTTTAATGCAGAAATAGAAAACTAAATACTCATATTCTCACTTCTAAGTGGTAGCTAATCATTAAGTACTTACATAAAGATGGAAACAATAGACACTGAGGGACTACTAGAAGGGAGAGGGAGGTAGCAGGACAAGGGTTGAAAAACTAACTGTTGGTATCATGCTCAGTACTTGGGCGATGGGATCAATTGTACCCCTTAGCATCACTCAATATACCCAGGTAAGAAAACTGCACATGCATTCCCTGAATCTGAAATACAAGTTGAAATTACTTTAAAAAAAAAAGTTAATTCAAGTTTTTAACAACATAACAATAATACTTGAGTATTTATTTTATTTTTTCCCAATAGTTAAAATAATAAAAATTCAAATGCTTGTAAATACTGAAAATGATAGTAGAACTATTATATTTGTATTTGCGCTTATAGATATCCAAATCCCTACTTCACTTTGATGTAGCAAATCAACTTTAATTTTAAAGCTCTAATTTTGAGAGCCACAGAGGAGACTTTCTTTCATCCACAATCTTTCTGCTACAACCTCCAGCAAAGCATTAGATAAATTAGTGTTAGGGATTAGCTAGATGTGTTTTGAATATTGGCTAAATTGTTTTCATAGCTCAATCTATCATACCTTTGGCTTTATTTGAGCTCTCCCTTGCTGATGAGCTGAAATTTTACATGTGGGTGCAAAGTGTATTTTATCTGAAAGCCAGGAGTCAGAACTGAATAAAGCCATGGATATTGATTATTCCTCATTAACGTTGAGTTCTTAAAGCAAATAGGTTCATTTCAGATCTAATCCATGCTACGGATAGAACGACTAACTTACAGGAGTACTCATAAGAAAACTGACAAAAATGTGTTTCAAAGAGTCATGTTTAAAAAAAGCAAAAGAAAGAAGAAAAAAAACCATGGATGGACAGCTTTTAATAAATAATGTACTACTCTCTTAAATGGAGATAATTATATGCTCCAAATTCTTTAGGTGGGTTTAGATTTGGACTTTTTCAGCTGCATTCACAAAGTCAATTCTTTCTCACCTTGTGGTCAACAGCTTTTAACTAGGGACAATTTATCCATAGTTAATGGTATCAGGGGAATTTAATATGTGGCTCTGACTTTTCCAGCATCATGCCCTATTTAACAGACTAGACTATACTTTCCAGAATAGAAAATTCCACCTCCACTCTCACCCTAGGCTCGAGGAGAAACCGGAAGTTATGTTACCCAATAGTGGCACTAAACTCTGAGGGAATTTACATATGTCACATAACCTTGTGGGCCTCAGCTTTCCATCCTTTAAAATTACCTCCGTGGATTGGATGATTTCTAAGGATGTTTTTTAGAGCTGTTGTCTATCTGTGGTTCTAGAATTAATAATTCCACTCCACAAATATCCTTTAAACACTTAATTTGTACCCAGTTATATTTTAGACCCTGAGATGAAAAAGTAAAAGTTATTGTCTCTATCTTCTCTGTCCCATTCATGTTGGGCCTAGTCAATGGAATGTGAACTGACCTGAAGTACATCCTATCTGAGCAGGATTTAAATGTCCTGGCAGAGTTTGATTTGGCTTCTTGCATTCCTGTTATCCACTACACACACTATACAAAGTGGCCCCAAGAGTCACTGGCCCTCTAGCTGGACCCCAGAATGAGATCACATAGAATATACCCAAGCCTGAGCCCAAATGACCCCAGGTGAGCCCAGGTAAGCCACAGCAAACCTTCAGACTTGTGAGCAAGGAAGAAATATTTGCTGCTGTAAGCCACTGAGATTATGTAGTTGTTTCTTGCTACCTCAGAAGCTGACTAACATAATAGCTTATTTAGTAGGAAAGAGATGTCATCTTCCCAGAAATAATTTTAGTGTAATGTGAAAAGATTCTATGTTTAAAGCCTTTCAATATCTTAATTTGGTATAAAGAAAATAATTTGACACATTATTTTATTTAATTGTCAATCATTTGATCAGGCTGTTTTCTCTACTTTATATCTGAAGACCTTGAGGCTCAGAGAGGATTTATTACTGGCCACAAATCAACCATCTTGAGTGGGGAGAACCATAATCAAATCTAGAACCTCTGAGTTTTGAATTGAAACTTTAGGTCCATCTTATATATTATTCTCCTGCCTCTGGCATAAGTATTTTAGTTATTATGTATTGAATCAGGTTTACATGCAAGTTCTTAAATAAATTGATGGTAGCTGATTCAGGCCAAAAGGAACTTATTTAAGAAAAGGATGAGTAGTCCAAATAAGCAACAGGCAGGCTGAAAAACCTGGATAGGGGCAGCCTGAAATTGCACCCCAAATCATCCCAGAACCATGCTTTTTTTTTTTTTTTTTTTTTTTTTTTTTCCTACCAAGTACCAGATGCAATAGGTTGGATCACTGGCACCACCGGCACTAGACATTGAATGCTATTGCTGTTATTAGTGTGGCAGGCATATTGTCCTTGAAAACTTGATCTTGTTGCCAATAACCCTGTAGTCATGACCAAAGACAATTCTTCTTGATATCCTCCTCTTTGTGTCCCTTGCCCTAGAAGAAAAGTTTGCAACAGCTGAATCTTAGGTCAGGGACCTAGGTGTTCACATTTTCAGCTTTATGCTTACACTAAGGAGTTTCTCCCAAGTTAAGAAAAGGGTTCTGATGCTAGAGAACTAAGCAATGACAAACACTAGGCAAATATAAAATACATTTTTGCAAATGCTCTTCTTGAAGCTGCAATGTAGGACAGACTAGGCTGTATGTGCCTTCCTTTCATTCTGGGATACTAGGCAGTTCAGGGATTTTACTGGGCTGGAGTCTCTGCATCAAGGCTGGGTAAATGGGAGAGGCAAATTTTATCTATGGTTAGAAACATGAAGCAAAAAGCAAGTAAAGTCTCTTTTAAGGGAAAAGATGAGCTTGGGAAATAAAGGGGCTGTAAATGCATGAAACTCAAGGAGAGAGACAAGAAGCTAAATCCATATCCTAAGTAAACCTTATGGCAAAAGATTTTACAGTGTGGCTGTCTTTTCTAGATTCCTGGGCCACATGTGTGTGCACAGATTTGTTAAGGTAATGTGCAAATTCAGATACCCAAGACCATTTAAAGGTGGTTTGCAAATATTCTGTGATTGACTTTCAGACTTGGCCCTATTTTAACTAAATAGACCTCCCTAAAGCATTGGAAAGCATGAGCATTGTGTATTCAAAGAAATATGTTAACTTCATTTGTCTAGTAGGGATTCCAGAAATAAGATGTAAGCCAAAAATTAAATTCTTAGCCTTCCACCAGTCTGCATGGATGGCCCCACCTTGGCCAAGATGATCTCAAAGAATAATTAATTCAGGCCATGCTGGGAGGGGAGGACAGATATGCCTATTATACCCCCTCCCTTTAGAGTTGAGGCATAACTGACCAGCACTAACATTAAAATAGAGACCATAAGACCTACAAGACAGACTCTTTGTAGCAGTAAGATACCCAACGCCAACCTGATTTTGATACAGCATCTTATGACAGTTAGCAGGTCCTGAAGAAAAGAAAAGTATTTTATCCCCAAATGTAGTTCTTTGATATATTTTGAAATGGCCCTGCAAAACCATCTCATTTGGGAGAATTTTACCTTCTGCAGAAAGTCTCCTTCCCTTTCCCAGTCTTTTCCTGATTCAGGGGAAATTTAAGAGTTTGATACCTTTTAAGTTCTGATAAGAGACATTTACCATCTATTCTTTCTGAAGCTTACTACCTGGAGGCTTCATCTACATAACAAGAACCTTGGCTTCCACAGCCCCCCTTATCTTAACTCTTTCAACTAATTGCCAATCAGAAAATCTTTGACTCCACCTTTGGCATGTGAGTGGGCTGAATCAATATGTATCTCACGTTTATTGATTTATGTCTTTGCCTGTAACTTTTGTCTCCCTAAAATGTATAAAACCAAGCTGTAACTCAACCACCTCAGGCACATGTTCTAAGAACTTCTTGAGGCTGTGTTCTAGGCCATGGTCAGTCATATTTGAGTCATATTTGGCTCAGAATAAACCTCTTCAAATATTTTTGAAGAGGGGAAGAAGGCATGGGCTTGAATTGAAATCTAATTATATGTTAAGAGTGACATGTAATTGTTTTAAGCATTTGATTATGAAGTCACTTGGTGTACTTTTCTTCATTTATGTTATGCATGGGGTTTTTCCTTTCTGGCTGGTAGGAATATAAACATCCCTAACCTTGTCTGAGCTCTGTGGTTTGCACCTGTAATCCAACCTCTTGGGTGGTTCTTTGCTGGGCCTCGGGTGGTTTCCTCACACCTGTGAGATGACTGATAGTCATTCGAAGGCTGGAGAAGGGCCGTCATCAAATTTTTATCTCATAAATCTCTCTCTGTGTAGCTCTCTCCTTTTTATTACCCTGCCCTGTGAACTCTAGTTGGCTGTATGTCCTTCAGTCCCAACTCTGTTTTCTTAACTCTGGGAGACTCCCAGGCTCCACTTGGGATTTTCCTCCTTTTCTTGAAGCCTAAAAACTTTTATCAAGACTGTAAACTAGGGCAATTGTAGGACCCACCTAATTTGTTTTCTCTCTCCCAGGAATCACTGCTCTACAGTGTGTAGGGTCCAATGGCTGAAAAACCATTGTTTTATTTAGCTTGTTTTTAGGTTATTTTGGCTTGTCCTTGTTACACCTTCTTGATCCAGAGTGAAATGTAATTGTACGGATAATTTGTGCTATTGTTTATATCAACATCAACAATAAAGTAAGTGTTTTTTAAAAATATGGTATTTTATTGTTATTTCTCCAAAGCTGTAATTAAATTGATAGTGCTTCCTAAAGGTGTTTTTGAGTTATAAAAAATACATTGAATGCAACAGTGAAAAAATATATTGATAATTATGCCCAAAAGGCAATGTGTAATTTAGGATTTTATAACATTCCAAGTTCTCAAAGTCTAGATCCCAACCTTAAAAGTTGCAAATATGGGCAAATTTCACACAGTTGGCCTTATGTATTAATAGTACATGTTTCTAGGAATGATTTATGTATAAAAGTAAGTCCCTGACTGCAATATACATAGGAAACCAGTATTACATAGAAAAGAAAAAACAGTTTTGGCTGGGCATGGTGGCTCACGTCTGTAATCCCAGCACTTTGGGAGGCCGAAGTGGGTGGATCACGAGGTCAGGAGATCCAGACCATCCTGGCTAACACAGTGAAATCCCATCTCTACTAAAAATACAAAAAATTAAATTAGCTGGTGTGGTGGTGGGCACCTGTAGTCCCAGCTACTTGGGAGGCTGAGGCACGAGAATGTTGTGAACCCTGGAGGTGGAGCTTGAAGTGAGCCGAGATCACGCCACTTCACTCCAGCCTGAGCAACAGAGCAAGATTCTGTCTCAACAAAGAAAGAAAAGAAAGAAAGAAAGAAAGAAAGAAAGAAAGAAAGAAAGAAAGAAAGAAAGAAGGAAAGAAGGAAAGAAGGAAAGAAGGAAAGAAGGAAAGGAAGGAAAGGAAGGAAAGGAAGGAAAGGAAGGAAAGGAAGGAAGGAAGGAAGGAAGGAAGGAAGAAAAAGAAAGAAAGAAAGAAAGGAAGGAAGGAAGGAAGGAAGGAAGAAAGAAAGAAAGAAAGAAAGAAAGAAAGAAAGAAAGAAAGAAAGAAAGAAAGAAAGAGAAAGAAAGAAGGAAAGGAAAGGAAGAAAGAAAGAAAGAAAGAAAGAAAGATAGAAAGAAAAGAAAGAATAGTTTTGTAATTTTTGTCTTCTCCTTAGCTAGTAAAATAGAGTTTCTACAGAAGTACCTACATCTATAGCCTCCATTTCTTAGGTTTAATTAAAATATTACTTATAGATTATATCACCAGCCTCATTATATAGCTACCAAGTGGAGAGTGAAGAGAACCTTGATAACTCCGTTTGTAGAACGTTCACAATTATTCTAATTATTATCTGATCAGAGATTACCGCTGTGTATTTCAGCTCAATGTAAAGGTTAAGAAATTCCCTATAGCAAGGAAATCATAATACAGTGTTGGAATAGACTTTAATCAATTTGACAACATTTTTTCTTCATAATTTTTTAACTGAAGAACAGTTGCAATCCAGAAAGCAAGATTTACAGGAAGCACACAGTGACTAGTGCTGCAAGAGTTTATGTGACTTCGGCTACTGTGGATCTCAGTGAAAGCACTTTAGTCTCCTAGATAATTTTGCAAATGAGTAGGCAGGTATAGAGGGATTGTGTCACTTTAAATTTTGCAAGAAATGGTGAAGACCCGGTGTATAATGCACAGGTGTTCATGTCCCATTCCTGGTCATCCACATCAACTTCCCAGAGAATAAATGCTTTGAGGGGCCAACTAGAAATTATCTTTAAAAAAGGGTAAGAGTCTTGGCCAGGCATGGTGGCTCATCCCTGCAATTCCAGCACTTTGAGAGGCTGAGGTGGGCAGATCACTTGAGGTCAGGAGTTCAAGACCAGCCTGACCAATGTGGTGAAACCCTGTCTCTATTAAAATACAAAAATTAGCCGGGCATGGTGGTGAGTGCCTGTAATCCCAGCTACTCGGGAGACTGAGGCATGAGAATTGCTTGAACCTGGGAGGCAGAGGCTGCAGTGAGCCGAGATTGTGCCACTGTACTCCAGCCTGGGAGACAGAGTGAGATTCCATTAAAAAAAAAAAAAAGTGATAAGAGTCTCAACATGGTTCCACAGGATCCACTTTCATTCTTTCACATTCTTGGTAGAAGGGAAATCCGACTCTTTGGGCTGCAAGTAATGGAGACAAGGGCTTATTAGTAGGAAATGTATATAGCAGTACAAGTGTGTCTTCTGGAATCAATGGCAGTCATGAAGCCAAGCCTTGGGAAGGGACTCTAATCAGGAAATGGGAAACTGTGAAGCCTCAGCACATCTCCACTTCTCTCTGAGTACCATATGCATTCTTGTACCTGCCCTGATTAGCTTTTGCTGTATGCAGTCTATGAAGGGAAGACAATGTTTCACAACTGAATTTATGTGCTATGGGTCTGTCAAAAGTAAAAACAAATTGGCAGTTCCAATTCTTAATTCCCAGAGAAGGGAATTTGAGTGTTCAGCTTGGTCAGGAGTTGACCTGTGGTCCAATGAGGAGATTATATTACTGTAAAAAGCCTATCTTTATAGTTCAGCCTCTACAGAGGGAGTAGTTCCCAGGTAAGGCAAAATCATTGTGAAAAGATGTTTAAGCATCTGTGAGTGGATATGTGCTAATGGAAAGGAAGTAGGGAGTTACATTCCCAACTTTTAAGAAGTTTACTTTTTATTACTTAAAAAATAACAACAACAAAGAAAAAATCCACCAGGCATGGTCCTCACAAGCAAAAATTATATTGCTTTAATTTCTCTCATCATGAGGTTGCTGTGCAGTGAGAGCAAATGTTCTGTTAGATGTAATTTGGGGTTAAGAGTCTCAGATTCCACAGGCCTCAGGCTGGACTGCACCACCCAGACTGCTAAGCTTCCCTTAACGCCACCTTTTCATTCAGTTACTGAGATCAGAGGGCCCCACTGGTGAGGGAATTTTGTGCTTTGATGTCAACTAATCTTTGTATCACACAGGGGTTTCTCAATATTGGTTTTCAGTTCTCTGGTATAAAGTTTGCCTGGTTTTATGTTATGATATCCTGCCCCTAATGACCTCAATAATGTTACCAACTACATCATATTCCAAACCAACCTTCTTTTTTATGGAACATCTGTACCTTATGAGCAGATTGAGTCTCTTATTAGAGAAGTTGAAGGCCAGTCAGCTCCTTGATAAAAGGGAACACATTTTATAAATGGGTAACGGAACAATTGCCTCATGGTGCAATATTAGTGGGAAGTTCCCAAACCCACTTCCTATCCCCAAGTCCAATGGGGTGTTTTGTTTTCTGAATGAGGTAGGCTTTCTGCAATTTGGATGAGGCTTTTATCTTTGTTTACACTAAAAATGCCACAGAGAGTACTTCCAACTCTTGTTTATTTTTATTTATTTATCTATTTATTTATTTATTTATTTATTTCTTATTTTTCAACTTTTATTTTAGGTTTAGGGACTACATGTTCAGGCTTGTTACATTGGCAATTTGCATTTCACTGGGGTTCGGTGTACAGATGATTTTGTCACCCAGATAGTAAGCATAGGTAGTTTTTTGACCTTTACACTCCTCCCACTCTCCTCGCTCAAGTAGGCTCTGGTGCCTATTGTTCCCATCTTTGTGTCCATGTGTAACCAATGTTTAGCTCCCACTTATAAATGAAAACATGCAGTATTTGGTTTTCTGTTCCTGCATTAATTCACTTAGGATAATGACCTCCAGTTGCATTCATGTTGCGGGCAAAGACATTACTTCATTTTTTTATGGCTACATAGCTTTCCATGGTGTATATATACCACATTTTCTTTATTCTGTTAATGAGCATCTAGATAGATTCCATGTATTGGTATTGTGAATAGTGCTGTGATGAACATATGAGTACATGTATCTTTCTGGTAGAATGATTTATATTTTTTTGGGTACACACCGAGCAGTAGGGCTGCTGGGTTGCATGGTTATTGCACGTGATGAATAAAGTGTTTGGGAGTAGACTTCAGGCTTCTTTAGGTTTAAGGAAGGGTTACCACTATGAAAATAGAAGCTATCAGAATGGAAAGCCACAAACAACTATATCACATCTACTCACCTACCTGCTTTATGTGGGCACATACTCTGCCCTCCCTGTTGTTAACAATCTATTCTCCCAGCTAAGGCTGACATATATACTACCTCTTAGTCCCCTCATGCTGAATTAGGAAGATTCCACCCACATATTTCTCTTTTTATTTTTTTGGCTAGTTATCCAATTTTCTTGCTTTTCTGGATTGTCCCCATGTACATGCATGTATTTGATATGATTTACTTGAAAGAAGCTTAACAACCATCAGCACAAATTTTTTAAATCAAATTTAAAATTTCACACAGAAAAAATCTTTTTACATAATTAACTCATTTTTTTCTACCAAATCATAAAACTTTACTTTTTATGACTTTAAAACACCAACAACAAAGAAAAATCCCACCCGGCATGGTCCTCACAAGCAAAAATTAAATTGCTTTAATTTCTCTCATTATTCTACAATAACGTAGTCTTGGTATTATCCAAACGTTGGTTTAAAATTCTTGTTAATGTATTATGAGGAAAGGTAAAACACACCTGAAAGTCATTGTTATTGCTTTGCTCTACAGATCTAAAGATCCAAAGGTGACTTGTGAAGTCAAATTTTATAAACTTCTTTATTTTTTTTTTTAATATTATACTTTAAGTTCTAGGGTACATGAGCATAACGTGCAGGTTTGTTACATATGTATACTTCTGCCATGTTGGTGTGCTGCACCCATCAACTCGTCAGCACCCATCAACTCGTCATTTACATCAGGTATAACTCCCAATGCAATCCCTCCCCCCGCCCCCTCCCCTTGATAGGCCCCGGTGTGTGATGTTCCCCTTCCCAAGTCCAAGTGATCTCAGTGTTCAGTTCCCACCTATAAGTGAGAACATGCGGTGTTTGGTTTTCTGTTCTTGTGATAGTTTGCTAAGAATGATGGTTTCCAGCTGCATCCATGTCCCTACAAAGGACATGAACTCATCCTTTTTTATGGCTGCATAGTATTCCATGGTGTATATGTGCCACATTTTCTTAATCCAGTCTGCCACTGATGGACATTTGGGTTGATTCCAAGTCTTTGCTATTGTGAATAGTGCCGCAATAAACATACCTGTGCATGTGTCTTTATAGCAGCATGATTTATCATCCTTTGGGTATATACCCAGTAATGGGATGGCTGGATCTTATGGTACATCTAGTTCTAGATCCTTGAGGAATCGCCATACTGTTTTCCATAATGGTTGAACTAGTTTACAATCCCACCAACAGTGTAAAAGTGTTCCTATTTCTCCACATCCTCTTCAGCACCTGTTGTTTCCTGACTTTTTAATGATCGCCATTCTAACTGGTGTGAGATGGTATCTCATTGTGGTTTTGATTTGCATTTCTCTGATGGCCAGCAATGATGAGCATTTTTTCATGTGTCTGTTGGCTGTATGAATGTCTTCTTTTGAGAAATGTCTGTTCATATCCTTTGCCCACTTTTTGATGGGGTTGTTTGTTTTTTTCTTGTAAATTTGTTTGAGTTCTTTGTAGGTTCTGGATATTAGCCCTTTGTCAGATGACTAGATTGCAAAAATTTTCTCCCATTCTGTAGGTTGCCTGTTCACTCTGATGGTAGTTTCTTTTGCTGTGCAGAAGCTCTTTAGTTTAATGAGATCCCATTTGTCAATTTTGGTTTTTGCTGCTGTTGCTTTTGGTGTTTTAGACATGAAGTCTTTGCCCATGCCTATGTCCTGAATGGTACTACCTAGGTTTTCTTCTAGGGTTTTTATGGTATTTAACCATGAAAACATTTAACATTTAAGTCTCTAATCCATCTTGAATTAATTTTTGTATAAGGAGTAAGGAATCCAACTTACAAGGGATGTAAAGGACCTCTTCAAGGAGAACTACAAACCACTGCTCAGTGAAATAAAAGAGGACAGAAGCAAATGGAAGAACATACCATGCTCATGGATTGGAAGAATCAATATCGTGAAAATGGCCATACTGCCCAAGGTAATTTATAGATTCAATGCCATCCCCATCAAGCTACCAATGAGTTTCTTCACAGAATTGGAAAAAACTGCTTTAAAGTTCATATGGAACCAAAAAAGACCCCGCATTGCCAAGACAATCCTAAGTCAAAAGAACAAAGCTGGAGGCATCACGCTACCTGATTTCAAACTATACTACAAGGCTACAGTAACCAAAACAGCATGGTACTGGTACCAAAACAGAGATATAGACCAATGGAACAGAACAGAGTCCTCAGAAATAATACCACACATCTACAGCCATCTGATCTTTGACAAACCTGAGAGAAACAAGAAATGGGGAAAGGATTCCCTATTTAATAAATGGTGCTGGGAAAATTGGCTCGCCATAAGTAGAAAGCTGAAACTGGATCCTTTCCTTACTCCTTATAAACTTCTTTATTCTATATGAAGTGAAGAAGGATTCCGATACTTATTCATTTTTTTTTTTTTTGGCTGAAGTCTCTATACTGTAGTAATTCCATGATTTTGTTTAATGGTTTTATTAGCTGAAATATGAGAAAACCACATTGAATGAAAATAAGAAGGTTATATATTAATAATAAAAGCTTCAAACTAGAAGGCCGACCTGCCCTTTTCTAAATGTCAGACCTTGGAACCCAGTCCTTTAAGTGTTTTAATGCTGTTTGGGTGCAAAAAAATATTTTTGAAAGCTCTCAAAGAATTTACTTATATTGAACAGGTCTTAGAGGGAAAGACCTGTTGAATGAAAGTAACCATATCTATATGTGTTGTATTAGAGATTCTCACGCTGCTATGAAGAAATACCTGAGACTGGGTAATTTACAAAGAAAAGAGGTTTAACTGAATCACAGTATCACATAGCTAGGGAAGCCTCAGGAAACTTATAATCATGGTGGAAAGCACCTCTTCACAGGGTGGCAGGAAAGAGAATGAGTGCAAGCAGGGGAAATGCCAGACACTTATAAAAGCATGAGATCTCATGAGATTCACTTATTATCACGAGAACAGCATTGGGGAACTACCCCATTATCCAATTACCTTTATCTGGTCCCACCCTTGACATGTGGGGATTATTAGGATTACAATTCAAGGTGAGATTTGGGTGGGGACACAGAGCCAAACCATATGACACATACATATAGAGTGAGACCAACTAACATGCTTATGGATTTTAAGTTCACTAATAATGAACTGGACTCTGGGTCACTGTCACAGATGAGAAGTTTCATTTTAAAAGCTTTAAAAAAGAGAATGTAATAAATTGGTGTTGCCTCTAGGGGATCTTGCTCTAATGTACTTGAAAACATTTACTTATTCAAATTCAAAATGATTAAATCAAATGTTTAATGAAATTATAAAAAAGATATAAATCTAACCTTAGTTCTTCTTAATGGAGAAGCAAAGAGTAAAAATAACTGGCAAAGTGTGAACTAAACACGTGGCTTATTTTACATTGCATTCCTTGGTGAATGTATATGGGTTTCTAGAATCTCTTGTATTTTATTCCATTGTTAATATAAGCAATGATGTCCAGGCTCTTGACAATGTTAATATCAATTTTAAATTCTATTTTTCAAGTCAGGTCCAATGCCATTAAAAACTGCATAGTTGTTCCAAATTTGAGCCCTTGAAATTACAAAAAATAATCTCTTTTTTTTGAGATAATAGCACTATTTTCCTACAACAATATTTAAACTGTTTTCAGCACATTACCACTTTACAAAAATCCAATAAACCCGTTGGCACGAATACTGCAAATTTAAATTACCAATTGCTTACAAGTGGTCCTTAACTCTAATTTTAGGAAGAGGAGGTTTCTGTTTCCTAATTAGTTCACGTTATTGGCCTGAGGCTGCACTTAAAAAGAATAAAATTATCCATTATGTTTTCCTAATATCTCCCATATGTCGTACCTATTAAGAATACGGACACCATCAGCTTTCAATAGGGGTGCTATTGGCATTATGATGTGTCAATTCTTCCTTAAACCAGAATGTCTCATAGAAATTGAGGATTATTTGATACATCTGGTCTGAACCCACTAAAAGCCTGGGGCTATCCCCACACATTTCCAAATGTCCTGTAGAGAAAAATCTACTCTCAGCTGGAAATCTAAACACCTCTGAAGAGAAAGAACTATTTTATTCAATGTATCTGCTTATTATCCAGTTATGGATAATGATTTCTAGGTTATTCATGAGTTGCAGTCAGAGCTTCCTATAGTTTAATTTTTTTCCTCAAAAGTAATTCAGATGAATATTTTGCTTTTCATCCACTACAAGGCTATTATAAAGTATAAAACACAAGCTGATTATTTTTTAAATTTTCATTTGCCTAGGCAAATGAAGTAGTAACTTGAACACACACACACACATCACAAACATACACACACCACAAACACACACACACACCACACACACACACATACGCCAGCTTTGTGACTCAGTCACATAACTTTCTTCAGAAAAAGGACATATGGCAAATATTGGAGGCACAGAATTTCAAACACATTATATCAAGACTTGTAATTAGTGCTTTCAGATCCCTTCTCTTCAGTAAATCCAGAATTGTTCAGTAAAAACAAACAAACAAATAAACCCCCCAAAACAAACAAACAAAATGCTGCAACTGCTGGTGCAGTGGCTCATGCCTGTAAGCACTTTGGGAGACTGAGGCAGGTGGATCACCTGAGGTCGGGAGTTCGAGATCAGCCTGACCAACATGGAGAAACCCCATCTGTACAAAAAACACACACACAAAAATTAGCTGGGCACGGTGGTGCATGCCTGTAAATTCCAGCTACTCAGGAGGCTGAGGCAGGAGAATCGCTTGAACCTGGGAGGTGGAGGTTGTGGTAAGCTGAGATGGCACCGTTGCACTCCAGCGTGGGCAACAAGAGAGAAACTCTGTCTCAAAATAAACAAACACACAAACACACAAACAAACAAACAAACAAACAAACTGCAACTTCCCTAGTCTTAAACACACCAGTCCTACAGATGGATACTGTGAGTAAGGAGAAACAGCATGAATGAAAATGAAAACATGAACAAGTTAGATTTGACAAAATTACACTTCAATTAGTAATGACAAGATACTATACAAAGGTTTGTTTTCCAAATGTGAAATCTCCATTGACTTCACAAAGACATTGTCACACAGCAATCACATATCATAAAAAGTACCATCACAAATGTACCCAAAACCATATCCTATAAAACTAAACTACTGCCTTTGTAAACTTTCATCTGGAAATCTTTTAACCGGCCATTTCAAGAAGCACCAACCTCATATGCATGCCCACCAATTAAAAAAAGAGACGAAAAAAGTAGAAAACTTACTATGCATCTATGACTTGAAGAAATACCAGCAGATACTTCATCACATCAAATTCCAAGTCCAGAGTAACTAGTTTCATATTTCTTATTATGAGCTCTCAGCAGGAATCTTATTATATGCTGAAATATTTAAGCTAGAAACATTTCTCTTTAAAAGTATTTCAGTTTTTAAGACTCAGTTTCAGAACGAAATTTAATAAATGTTATGTTGAAGACATACAAAATTAAGAGAGACGAGTACATTTTGGGGAGAAACTCCTATGTATGATAAAACGGATTGAGAATGTCTACATTTTAGTTTCTTTTTTAAACGAAATTGCAATAGAGACTCAATGCAAATCCAGATACAACTGTGTTGTTCTGTTTTATCTTCCTACCCCCATCTCCTGCTTATTTTTATCTTTTAGAACTTTTTCACACAAATTAAACATTGCAAAAACTTTCTATTTCAATTTTAAAAAATCACAAATTCAGAAAGATTGGGGTTGCATCTCAAATATTTAAAATCAATCTTACAATTAAAATTTTCAAATATAAACAGTAGTTTAAAACTTATTTAATTGTCACTTATCAATCCAAAATTATTATTATCTTTCACTTCATTTTTAATGAGATTGATTTTCTTTTTTTGAGTAGCAATGCCACTACATCAGAATGTGGTGATTTTTTCCTGCATTCAAAATACTTTCAAATTCTATGTTTTTGACAGGTTTTTAGAAAACACAAAAAATTAATTAAAAAATTCTATTGAATAAGATATACTGAATTATATGATAAGCAAGACACATTCCTTTGGAGGATAAACTGCTGGCAAAAAAAAAAAAAATCCTGTGTATATATAAGTGAGCAAGAAAATTCTTTCTCTTTTTTCTTTTTTCGTCTTTTTCTTTTTTTTTTCTGTCTCTTTCCCTTCTTTCCTTCCTTCTTTCCTTTCTTCTTTACTCTCAAAATACACTTTTCCTAAAGTATGTTCCACAAACCTGGAATTGAGAATTAAGGTGGGCAGGGAGGACAGGAAAAATGAACAGATAAAATAAAGAGGGATGAAACCATAGCAAACAATTTGTAAAGGCTACTCCAAGATGGTAGACACTGCTCGAAGTAATTTGAAAT
Source organism: Papio anubis (assembly GCF_008728515.1). Classification (NCBI taxonomy): domain Eukaryota; kingdom Metazoa; phylum Chordata; class Mammalia; order Primates; family Cercopithecidae; genus Papio; species Papio anubis. The sequence continues at coordinate 40,061,092 of NC_044980.1, read as the reverse complement.
GCAGCAAGAGCTCAGATTTTTATTGTGGTATGAGGATCAAGGAGAAATTTAACACCTGAAACCATTGTGCCTTTTCATTGCACGTGCTGCTTCCTCCTTCCTGCCTCCACAGAAAAGACTTTTTATTTCACTATTTCTTCCTCTTTGAGGTCCTCTAGGTGTGCATAGTGAGCAGGAAGTTTGTGTCTTCTGGAATAACTCAAAAGATATCTTAAAAGTTTCATTTTTTGACTGTGTAGATCTGTATGGATAGGGCTTGTATAACTGATTTCCCAATTTTGGGGTGAAATTCAACCTTTTCTTTTGTTTCCATTCAACCTTCTCTTTTGTTTCCATTCTTAGAAAACATGGAGAGGCATTCTTTGACTTAGAAAAATTGAGATTATTAGAAATTTTGCTTTTCTGTGTACTGTAATCCATTTGGTTATGACAAACTTCATACGTGACTGCTGTTTGGAGTCAGTGTGCAAACAAACATTATCATATTATGAAGAGATCTAATTAACTAGGTAATATGTTTCAACATCCAATACAAGGTGAAGGCTGCAAAACAAATTAGCTTTACCCACTATCTGAAAAGCATTCCTTCAAATGGAGGGATTTTCAACGTACTTGATTCTTTACTCATACATATATCAGGTGGTAAAATAACTAGTTTTACTTTTTTATTTTGACTAAAGTGTTTTTATCTTTTCTTTGCTACAACCTAAGGAAGAAAGCTATTGTAATATGAGTATACGACTGGATAATTTTTTGTCTTTGTTTTTGTAATTGAGATTGAATTGAAGCATGATGTCATTTACAAGAGTGTAAAGTGACCAAACTTGGAAATAAGCCATGGCCATCTCATGGAATTGGTTCCCCAACATTTACAGTTTTTGCAGTGACCAATAGAACAAGTGACCACGTGCAGGTAATTTATAGGCTGATAGATAGTTCACTATTCCATGTGAGAAGGATGAATCAAAACTTAAGGTACATTGGGTGAAAGATGTTTGCTGTTTTTAAGATTATTTGACTTTTTAAAAACTGTAAATACAAATTTCAAGTAATTTATTTGAACAATGTCTACTCCTTGCTAAGGTCATTTGATTTCCTCAAAATTCAAGATCAGACAAGGTTAAGCTTCAGCCAAGATTCGCTTTTGGTCCCATCTTACCTTATCTCTCCTCACCACCATCACTCTCAACTTTGCCTGGAGTTCCCCTCCTCCTAGACCTCTCAGTTGTTTCTCCCTAAACATTGCCTTGGTACTCAGAATGTGTATGACAGCTGCTGAGTGTATAGTGTCCTTATTTTTACAACATATAATATCTGACCTGCTTAGAAATCTTTCCTGGTTTCCTCCTCTGTCCAACAATCTTGCTTCTCTTTATGGCTTTAGATTCAGGCTACCCAATATTAACAAAACCTGCTAAAGTATTCTTTGGGAGCATCAGTAGGTTGGTGTGTGTGTCTCCCTGTCTAGGTAACATTCTTATGTTTTCATAGAGGTCACTGGAACCAGAGCACTTAAGCTCAAATATAGACTGTACTCTCCTCCCTCAATATCATGGCACAAATAGGTGCCATTGGTCTCAATAAGGACCAACGGATGCAATATATTAATAGATGGTTCTATTTCCATCCCCATCACCCATAAGTAGCATGAAATACCTGCTTTTTCTGATGTATGATTGTGAAGTTATGGGATAGGGTTCAGCAAAAGCATTAATAGCAACAGAAAGCAAACTATTTATTCCTCTTTCATAACATGAACCAGAATCAAATAGTTGGAAGCCAATTTTGAATCTGAAGCAGATAATGTTTCCTGTATCCTGCTATTATTTTTCTCCCCAGCATGTGTTCAATGAAGATAAGTCCTGTGAATAATTATCTGACTCCATAAAAACCATTAGGCCAGAGTCCAATGAGGTACCACAGCTGTGCTAGGGACCAGATAATAGAAAAAGAACAGCATTCAAAGCTTTTCATATTATCCATGTATACTATGAAGAGGGTAGTGGACAGAAGACAGGACCCAGAGTGACGTGGTCCTGACTTCCCTGGGCTGGCATTGAGGTACTGGGGATGGGATTGGAGTTGGAGCCAGCAAGAAAAGTTATTTAGGAAAAGAGCCAAGAGAACTGTTCTATGTTATTTATCTCCTGAAACCTAAAGATTGGGATAGTTCTGTTTCTCCTCATGTTACTGTGGAAGAGTAGGATGCAACCAAGATGTTACAGTAAACTTTAGGCTCCTAGATAAAGCCGAAAAGCAGGATGAGATTGATGGTTCAGGGGCACAGACTCTGAAGTTATTTGTCAGGAAGTGCCTATCATAGGTTGAACTAAACCAAGTCATTAGAACATGTGTAATTCTATCCTAGTAAGGCCTAAAAGTTGGCTAATGTGCTGGTGCCTATATTGCCTCCTCTGGCCAAACTGCAATGTTTGATTTCTTTAATTGCTGTCTTTTCATTAAGCCTGCTGACACAACCAAATGGAGATTTCTCAGCCTGTCGAAAGGATAAGTCTGACCTCTGTTTGTCTATGTTCTTGAGGCTAGCTTTTTGCTTAATTTTTTAAAAGCTGTCTTAAAAATATGACTTTAGGCTACATTAGTAACAGAGGGAAATATTGGCAAATCTCACCGACAAGAGTGAGTGAGAGCCTCAGGGGTCTGTGCCCCAATGGCCAGGTTTCATCCAAGAGCATTTGTGTCTAAGTGTCAGAATCAGGATATTTTTTAAAACGTGCAGATGTTTTCTTCATGATTAGGTCAAAAGAGATCAGCTCTACTTACTTGGATCCTATGTTTTAAATAATAAAATGTTTTCTATCTAACTCAAAATGCACAGTCAAGCTATGTCTATATACCATCAGTACACAGAGAATAAAAGTGAAATATTTACTCCTTCTCTTAGTTGATTTGTTTTTATCCTATAAACATTTGTGGTGCCTAAATATTGTTCTATCTCTTAATAGATTTGTACTGATACTTGTAAGAAAGAAGATGTCAGAAAGATCATGGTAAGATGAGTTAAATGTTCAGAAAGAAGAATGAACAAAAGAAGACGACTTAGGAAGATGTAATGGTCTCTTAGACCTAAATAAAGAGAAATAACAAAACGACCACATATGCAACCACTAAGCACAAATGTAGTCACAACTGCTGCAATAAGTGGCTATCCCCCACGAGTTTTTGCTTTGGTTTACAGCATGTCTACACTAGTCTTGGCTGAAATTAAAGGAAGATCTGGCTTGCACAAATATTTATTACTAAAATATAATATCAACAATTCCTTGAATTGGAAAAATATGAGGAAAGCGTCTGTGGGCAGAAAACAATGGCTCAAGGAATTTTTAGAGCAAACAATTTTGATATTAGCAATAAATTATTGAAGCAAAAATGGAAATGTCACTCCTTTGTCTTACTTTTTAAAGAGAAGTGGAATGTTTACCTATTATCCAGGGCATACCTTTGTAGACCAAGTGAATCACTCGAGAAGAAAACGTCCTTATAAATAAGAGGCACAGAGGGATTGGAAACTGTTCCTTGATATATGGCAAGCACTAGCATTCCTTTCCTTTGGAAGAGAATGACTTTAATCTCATAAGGATTCCTCCCAGTACCAATATTTTGGAAATCTATATTTCTCCCTGAAAGTTCAGAGAAAGAAAAGAAAGCTCATAGAAACCATGTCTCTAGTACATGTCCTGTTGGTTATGAGTGTTAAAAAATAAAGATAATACTGTGGTTTGAGTAATGAAGACATTGTTATGCTTGTGAACAATTGTGTTTTCTATGCTAATGTCCAGTTAGGAATTACAGGACAAATAGAATTAGAATTTGTGGTGGTATGCTTAGTGTGTATATAATTAGGGACTTTTTTCCATGGCCAAAGAAGTTATGTCAACATGTCACAGCCTAATTTCCAAAATTTGTGAAGCAGAGAGATTAAGACGTTCTCTTCATTAAAATAGCACAGGAATTTTGGAGAAGATAAACAAAGTACAATAATACTTACAGGGCTCTGGGTTTTAGCACCTCAGTGGGCAAAGAGATGCTGGACCAAAACATCTTCATTGGCAGGCAGATCTGTGAGATGAAGAACATGCTGGCCTGGCCTGCCATGTAATGTAAACAAGTCCCTTAGCCTCTTTGTGTCCCAGATTCCTTGTCCATGAAAGAAAGGGTTGAATCTCTTATCTTCTTAGTCACTTTCAGTTCCAGAGTTTTATGACTGGTTAAGAACAGATTAAAATGTGGTCAACGTAATAATATAAACAAGTTGTATGAATGCATATTTTAAATTCTTAAGAAAATATTAATAAGTTCTTCAAAGACATTCATGTAAATACGAATTATTTACAAGCTAATTAAAACTTATAGAGTCACATCACTTCAGATATGAAAGAAACCTTCAGTGTTCAACACATCACTGTATATCATGATTATTTGTGAATGTGTTCCTTCCTTGAAAGCTTTTGAGGACATCGTCTATGTTTCTTTGTGTCATCAGTGCTTACACCAGAAAGATATAGAGTGTTTACTAAATAAAGAGTAGTTAAATAAACTTTACAGATAAAGAAACAGAAACCTGAAAATATCTGCTAAACTAGTCAAAGTTACACACATAGCTAGAATGAAACTTCTCCCTCTTCTGATACCCGATGCAGAGACGGTTGACTTCTTCTTAAGGCCAAATTGTGACGTTTTCTTCATCAGTAATAACATTTACTTATAAAAACAGGCCTTCTAAGGACTTTAAGGTAGGACTCTGAGCAGAGACTAAGGCACACAAGAAACATTCAGTAACTATTGATAGATTGAAACATGAATCAAATTACTCTTATGTTCTTAAAAGTAATAAAATTATATCACTGTGGTAGCCGTCCCAAGATGGCTGCCTTTCTTTCTCCTGTGCCTGTATTAGGTGCTATTCCCTCACCAAGAGATGAAGCTTATTCCACCACATCCTTGAATCCCACCCTGCCACTGCTTTAACCAGTAGAGTACTGACGCTATATCAGTTCTGGTCCCGACCTTTGGGAGTATAACAGCTTTCACCTTGGTCTCTTGGAGGCCAGAGCCACCATGTATAAAGTTCAACTTCAGTGCTGAAGAGGTACTTAGACTACATGGAGAGAGAGGGGCCCATCTTAGACCAAACTTCCAGCCACCCCCACCCTGGCTCTTGGAATGCGAAGAAAGCTGCCTCGAATCCTCCAGAACAGCTCATTTAGATAAATATCACAAAGTGACCACAGTCAGTACCGCGAGGAGCAGAAGAATTATACAGCTGAGTCCTGCTTGAATTGAAGTCAGATAAAATCTTGAGATATAATAAAAGATTATTATTTTAGATCACTTAGTTTTGGGGTAGTTTATTATGAGATAATAAATAACTGGAACACTTCTTTATTGAACAAGTATATAATTTTACTTTTCTATTTTTCTAAATTAGGAAATTAGAAAATAATTCTAATTTTCTAAATGTAAAATTTTGCTGACTCCCTACTCTTATCACAAATGAATACAAGTTAGAAAGATCTAATAATGCTAATTTCAAGCTTTGCTATGTTAAGAATATGTTCAGGATATCAGCATTAAGAAAAGCCATAGCTAGCTTCTTTATTTTATAGAAAGGAAGTTAATTTTAATGTGATTTATGGTGTATAAGCTACAGTATCAATTTCTTTCCCCATAAATGAGCCCTACCTTTTATAGAGAAGCCAATTGAAGCAGTAAAATTTATCTTAGTACACGCATTTATTTGGCCAGAAGAATCCTGAAAGAATGACTGTTGTAAGTTGTTTCAGTGCCTTTCTTCCCCTTTTCCTTATCCTTGATTTAATATTTCCATTTTCATTTTAAACTCCTCACTCACTTATGTGTGGATTCTTTCAGGTAATCTTTATTGAGTCCCTGAATTCCTGATACAGTTGTAGGCACTGGAAAAAAAGGATATGATTAACAAGTGATAGACATGTACATCAAAGAACGTGAATTCTATTACAGAAGAAAAATATATTAATACCCAGTGTCCACAGGGTACAATAAGTGTAAAATAAGTCTAAAATTGAAGTCACTGGGTACAATAAGGGTAAAATAATTCTAAAATTGAAGTAAGTGCAAAAGTGAATGGGAACTTAGTGCCTACAACATAGGGGAAGTTATCCCACAGAAGGTAAAGTTGGGTCTTGCAACATAAATTTTGCAGACAAAAAAACAATAGAGGCATTTCAGGCAGAGAGAATGACATCTGTAAAAGCATGAAAAAGTAAGGCGAAAATGGCGAAACTTCCATTGTGAATATAGCAAAGGATTGACAGGAGGGCAGGGGAATAATAAGAGATAAATAACGGACTACAACAGTTGTGGGCTGAGGGCAAACAGTGAAGAATGCATGCTATGAACCAACAGTCAATTAATGTTTACCCAGTGCTCCCTATGGGGCCTACTAAATGGGTAGCACGCCCACCACCACTTCCCACTGATTAGACCTGGCCTGCAGCTAGTCCGTCTTTTGGCTTGAATGTGATCAAGCAGTTTCTCCTTTTTGGGCATTTGCCTTATAGATGAGGTCAATGACTGTACCTGGCCATACAGTATACTGAATTGAATGGTTATGTAGGCATGAGATCAGTTCTGGAGTCATGGCAAGCCAGGACCACAAGCAAGTGGGCAGCAGAAGTGCTATAGCCTTGCTGAGTCTGTGGATAGGAAAATGGAACTGATATGCTGAGAAAGGCAGAAATGAAGAACCATGGGATCAGAGTAAAAATTAGAGCGAGACAGAGCTGTTAAAACATCCATGAGCAGAAGATCATATCTGGGGGAAGGGTGTGAGATTAGACAGGCCAAAGGTAGCAGAGACATCAGCCAGATGGGGACTTGGTTTCATCTATTGGCTCTGACAGTTATTTCTGACTTCAGAAACGATGCTTCTCAGGTAAGCTGATGTGAGAATCCAGACACTACCATTAGGATCTCTGAGTCTACGTGGAGTGTCTGTGAAATAAGGCAAATAAAGTATAATGTATACTGATGATTTCCTATTGACTGAGGTAATGGGGAATGGCTGCAAGGATGAGGAAATTCAAAGCACGTTCAAATGGGCCACCTCTCTATAAGTATGTTATGATGGGCTGGCCTTTCCTTTCTTCCACTCAAGTCCTCCTAATTTGAGGAATGATTTGAGCTCTCCATTCTTCTGAGATATGTTGCTTTCTCTTTTATCAATGATCACAGCTAATGCTGGTAATGTTCCATTGACTTAATCTACTTAAAACTCAGCAAGGGCTGCTTGGTGTAATGGTTTGCTTGAGGCCAGGAGTTTAAGACCAGCCTGGGCAACATAGTGAGATCTCATCTCTAATTTAAAAACAAAAACCAAAACAAACCAATAAAACTCAGCAAGTCCTCACTTTAGTGTAAGTAGTGTTCATATATTGAAATATTGGACATGGTACCTCAGAAAACTTCACGTTTTTAAGGAAAATAGTGTAGCATGAGGCTGGGAAAAGTTGGAGTGAAGTAAGCTAGGTTTTGCATTGTGATTTTCCTACCCTTGGGATCTTCAGACTGTGGTTCTGGAGGGTGCTTCATGTAGGCTATGGTTGCGTATCTAGTAGAACAAATGCCTAAAATATAACAAGACATTTCTTGTTGATGGGATAGTTGTTGATGCCTTATCCACAGCTGTCCTTGGATTCTCTTTTTTCTGGTGATACTGAAGAGCAGGAAGAACGGGTGTAACAAGTAATCCATGGGAGCAGCAGGTATCTTTAAGGGGGTCCAAAAGCTGCTTGAGACCCGCTGCCTATTGTCGTATCACCTCCACCCTTCAAAGGATCCAAGGTCTAAAATCTTTGAGAAAACCAGTTCTTGACTTTAGAGCAACAGTAGAAATCTTTACTTCTTTTCCAATACAGTTTAGAAGAAGAAATTAGAAAAAGGGGGAAAAAATTAAGCAACGAGCAATGACCAAAGGAAGGAAAACAACAACAACAACAACAAAAGAATGTCCTCTGAGGAAGATCAGAGTTGAGTTTTATTTGTTTATTACTGGCTGAGATATAATGGCACTTGAAACCACGGAGCTGCTTTCCCTAGTTGATGTATTAGCCAAGTCCGTGGAGTCTGACTGCCCTTTGCTTACCACCAGGGTGCACCAGTGCACACACTATTCCAAACTTCTAACTCATCAGGGTTTGTTAGCTTTTAATAATTTGGCTAGTCAAAAGTTACTCACTTTTAAAAAGACCATTGGGAGGGAATTGAACCTATAAGATACTGATTACTAAACCGCAATTCTGAAATCTTCTGGATTTTAAAAATGACATCTACAGTCTGTTTGCTACAACATGTATTTTAAAATGAAAATTAACTCACACGCAATTGGTAATTAAGGGAATTATGTTAGCATAACAGGGCAGACAAATTGAACCAAACATGACTTTCCCAGTATGTTCATCATTTGACATGATCAAGGGTAAGTTTCCTCACAGTTAAATAAAATAAAACTGTAATGATATTTGCAGATCTTAAAAAAAAAGTTGAAACATCTCAAAATGTCTTCTGTTTAGTCCAAGATAGCAGCTGGTTAATGGCCTTAAGAGCTGCTGTGCTGTCCATTGTGCTAAACTATCTGAGGGTAGTATAAGTGAAAATTAGAACCTGGAAAGACATTTCCCTGTGTTAAAACAAAATGACAAGAACAACAAAATACATTCCTGAATCACATTTTTATTTTAGATGTAACTGGCCTGTATTAAAGCAAATCTTTTTTTTTTTTTTTTTTTTAAGTATACTAAAGCCCAGGCTTTATTTTTCTGAGTAAATGACACATTCTATAATTCTGGAGTTGCAGGTTTTTTGTACATTGAAGTTCAGCAGTTGAATTTTGAAGACCTTCCTGAGAGACTACACTTGTCATATTTCCACTTTTCTGAAGTTGTTCAGCATTTATATAACATCTTATCTGTTACCATGAGCACAGATAAATTACCCCAAATAGGATGGAATTTTTGAGACAGCCTCATAGTGATTGCCAGTATAAAAATCTTATATGCAGCCATGAAAACTCATTGGTGTATATTCTGAAATTCCTGAGACTTCAGAAGGGAAGGTAAGTCATTGCTTTTCCCATGAACTATTCTATTTCTGCCTTTTCTTGGCATTTGTACAATACATACAGGCATTGTTTCTTTTACACGATGTATTTCTCAAATTACATGGTAAATCGCCAGAGGATGGGTATCCTGATACTATCTTATTATATTATTTTTTATATATTTATTATTTATATATTATTATTATATGTATTTTATTATATATATTTTATTTTACTTATTTTTTCTTTTTTTATTATACTTTAAGTTCTAGGGTACATGTGCACAACATGCAGGTTTGTTACATATGTATACATGTGCCATGTTGGTGTGCTGTACCCATTAACTCATCATTTTCATTAGGTTTTGCTCCTAATTCCCCCCTTCCCCCACTTCCAATAGGCCCCAGTGTGTGTTGTTCCCCTTCCTGTGTCCAAGTGTTCTCATTGTTCAATTCCTACCTATGAGTGAGAACACACGGTGTTTGGTTTTCTGTTCTTGAGATAGTTTGCTGAGAATGATGGTTTCCAGCTGCATCCATGTCCCTACAAAGGACATGAACTCATCTTTTTTATGGCTGCATAGTATTCCATGGTGTATATGTGCCACATTTTCTTAATCTAGCCCATCATTGATGGACATTTGAGTTGGTTCCAAGTCTTTCCTATTGTGAATAGTGCCACAATAAACATATGTGTGCATGTGTCTTTATAGCAGCATGATTTATAATCCTTTGGGTATATACCCAGTAATGGGATGGCTGGGTCAATATCATACTGAATGGGCAAAAACTGGAAGCATTCCCCTTGAAAACTGGCACAAGACAGGGATGCCCTCTGTCACCACTGCTATTCAACATAGTGTTGGAAGTTCTGGCCAGGGCAGTCAGACAAGAGAAAGAAATAAAGGGTATTCAATTAGGAAAAGAGGAAGTCAAATTGTTCCGGTATGCAGATGACATGATTGTATATTTAGAAAACCCCATCATCTCAGTCCAAAATCTCCTTAAGCTGATAAGCAACTTCAGCAAAGTCTCAGGATACAAAATCAATGTGCGAAAGTCACTAATATTCTTATACACCAATAACAGACAAACAGAGAGCCAAATCATGAATGAACTTCCATTCACAATTGCTTCAAAGAGAATAAAAAACCTAGGAATCCAGCTTACAAGGGGTGTGAAGGACCTCTTCAAGGAGAACTACAAACCACTGTTCAATGAAATAAAAGAGGACACAAACAAATGGAAGAACATACCATGCTCATGGATAGGAAGAATCAATATTGTGAAAATGGCCATACTGCCCAAGGTAATTTATATATATATTCAATGCCATCCCCATTAAGCTACCAATGACTTTCTTCACAGAATTGGAAAAAACTACTTTAAAGTTCATATGGAACCAAAAAAGACCCCGCATTACCAAGACAATCCTAAGCCAAAGAACAAAACTGGAGGCATCATGCTACCTGACTTCAAACTATACTACAAGGTTACAGTAACCAAAACAGCATGGTACTGGTACCAAAACAGAGATATAGACCAACGGAACAGAACAGAGCCCTCAGAAATAAAGCACACATCTACAACCATCTGATCTTTGACAAATCTGACAAAAACAAGAAATGGGGAAAGGATTCCCTATTTAATAAATGGTGCTGGAAAAACTGGCTAGCCATAAGTAGAAAGCTGAAAGTGGATCCCTTCCTTATACCTTATACAAAAATTAATTCAAGATGGATTAGAGACCTAAATGTTAGACCTAAAACCATAAAAACCCTAGAAAAAAACCTAGGTAATACCATTCAGGACGTAGGCATGGGCAAGGACTTCATGTCTAAAACACCAAAAGCAATGGCAACAAAAGCCAAAATTGACAAATGGGATCTAATTAAACTAAAGAAATTCTGCACAGCAAAAGAAACTACCAACAGAGTGAACAGGCGACCTATAGAATGGGATAAAATTTTTGCAATGTACTCATCTGACAAAGGGCTAATATCCAGAACCTACAAAGAACTCAAACAAATTTACAAGGAAAAAAAAAAAAACAAACAACCAAACCCATCAAAAAGTAGGCAAAGGACATGAACAGACACTTCTCAAAAGAAGACATTTATGCAGCCAACAGACACATGAAAAATGCTCATCATCACTGGCCATCAGAGAAATGCAAATCAAAACCACAATGAGATACCATCTCACACCAGTTAGAATGGTGATCATTAAAAAGTCCGGAAACAACAGGTACTGGAAAGGATGTGGAGAAATAGGAACACTCTTACACTGTTGGTGGGACTGTAAACTAGTTCAACCATTGTGGAAGACAGTGTGGTGATTCCTCAAGGATCTAGAAAGCTACTGTTTTAAAAGGCCTCCATTTCCAAGAAGAAAGCTTTAGACACTAGTGGGTAAACTGATTCAGGTTCTAGGGCAAAGGCAAGTGGAGATTTAACTCTGCTAGTATTTGCTTTAGGATTGTTATTCCTTTTGTTTGTGCCCTGGTCAAAAAGTGCTGTATGTTTTGAAGGATCTGTTTTTAACACTGTTTTTCTCCATGAACCCTATTATGTTTAATGTATGATTTTGAAAAATGTGAGAATGCATATATATATATAGTGATATGGCAGAAACACCTGTGCTGAGAATTTTTCTTAAACATTTGCTTAACCCTTACTAAATACCATTTTTCAAAATATTTTATATACATTAACTCGTTTAATCCTCAGAACAATTTAATGAGGTTGGTTCTATTACTATCTTCTTTTTTACAAATGGGCAAAATAAGGCAAAGAAGAATAAATGAACAGCAAAAAATGAGTGTTTTAAAAGGATGTGAATCTGGATGGGTAGGAGGAGGAGGTCCTATTCTTTAAGTTATGCCCATGGGAAGGCTCTCTTAAAAGGTGAGTTTGCAGGGAAATAAGGTTTCATTAGAATGAGGCTATCATGTAGAAGGTAGCATACAACGTCACCTGATGAAAACTGGTTTTTAAGTTTTGCCACATATGTTTAAATGCGCAAGCCATTTTGTTTTTAACTCAATGAGGTACGTATTCCTCTTTTCAAACTTTTCATCAAGTTGTCAGTAGATATTCCATATGAAGTAATCTTATATGTGATGAACTACAGTGATTGCACAAATTTATATCTCTAAAACTGGTTATTATGGTAACTTAGAGTTAATTAATTGCAACTGCCTTTCCTCCCTCCCTCTCTTCCTTCCTTTTAAACTCCTAAGTTAGATTACCTACTGAGATTGGCCCAGCACAAAGTCAGGCCAGACATGGAATATGGAGAACCCATAAATCTCTTGTATATAATCTTCTAAAAGGCTCACTTGCTTACATCTTTACATGGGAAATTGCTGCTTGTAAAGAAATTTTTTCAGAAATTGATTTAATGTGAGTAAATAAAATTTTAATGGTAAATAGGCATTGTGTGTGAACTGCGTGAGCTGTCTATGGTGCAGGCTTCCAACGCCAGCAAGCAGAATGTGGAAGGTCATATTATTCTAAGCTGCCTTTCTGTGAACCTGAAGATTATTGAAAACCATTCTTGTTTCCATAATGAGTTCATAATGCAACAAAGAATGACAGGAGTTTACCATATCTCTCTGATTGTATTCTGGGACTCTGGAAAGAGAAAATTCCATCATTGAATTACCATTTTATTTGACATTTCATAATGAAGTGAGAATGCATAAAAATAAGAAAATAATGCATGTAAATTTATAAAGAAAGAAAAGTATGACATTGTATTTTACAATTCTCCCTTCCATTCTTTGTAACAAAACACTTTTCTGATTTATTTTTATATTTTCCATTTGGTGCCAAGTACCTGAGTATTAGTTATACTGCCAAGAACCTGAGGGTTAGCTACAGTCTTCTTTTGAGAACAAATTTGAACTTTAAGGCATCCCAGTAGTTACAGATTAGTGTTTAGCAAAATGTAGGCTAAGGGTTATGTCTATCAGAATCACCTGAAGTGCTTGTTAAAAAAAAATAAATTCTTAAACCAGAGTCCTATTTACTAAGTTACAATATGTGCATGTGGAGGTCTAGACCTGAACTTTTTTTTTTTTTTTGAAACAGAGTCTCACTCTGTCGCCCAGGCTGGAATACAGTAGCTGATATTGGCTCATTACAGTTTCCACCTCCCAGGTTCAAGTGATTCTCTTGCCTTGGCCTCCCAAGTAGCTGGGGCTACAGGCACAGGCCACCATGTCCGGCTAATTTTTTGTATTTTTAGTAGAGATGGGGTTTCACCGTGTTAGCCAGGATGGTCTTGATCTCCTGATCTTGTGATCCACCTGCCTCTGCCTCCCAAAGTAATCCTCAGCCTGGGATTACAGGCGTGAGCCCCTGGGCTCGGCCTACCTCAACATTTTTAACAAGGTTCATATGGCTTTTACACACACTAAAATTTTGTGTGCATAAAATTTGGGTTTAAATCACTGATTTAGAAAATCCAGAGAATTTACAATAGGTATAGTTGTTGCTGCCAGGCAAAAAAAGCCATTGGCTGATTAATTACTATAGATCCCAAGTTTTTTTTCGGACTGGACAAGTTTTGTGTCTTAATACAAATTAAGAGAGTCAAATAATCTACTTAGTCAGTTAAAGACTGAGGACCAACTGAACAAATCGAAGTTCAATTGTGCAACCAATGTCAGAGGCCTTGTTTGACTGGAAAATGACATTGTAAACAACCTATACCCAAAGGTTCTCAAGATAGTCAAATTGATTTATGAGTGCAGAAATAGCCTTAAAACAAACACTACCATCAAGATTGTAGATACGTTTAGGTTTATCCTAAAATCTTTAGTTGCAGAAGAGGAAACCTCTGAATTAAATATTGATACATGCAAGACCATGCTAAGTGTAAGAGACTCTTTTCAGTAGTTGTTTGACTTCTAAGCAGACTTTTGACATTGCTGAATACTCCTTTTTGAAACAGTCTCTTATCTTGGCTTCTGTGATTTAACATTGTGTATGTGAAGGTGTCTGCACTTGGTGGTTTAATATAATAAAAATTTATTTCTCACTCCTGTTAAGTCCAATAGTGTTTTTCCCCAGGGGATGGGGGAGTTTTCTGGCTTCTTTTGGAGGCTGACATGAACTAACTAGATGGAGAAGAGAGAAATTGTTATGAGAAGATCTTATGTATCAGCTTTGAGAGTGGTATTTATCACTATTGCTCTCATTCCATTAGTTAGGATTCAATTGTATAGCAATACCTAACTGCCTGGGAGGCTGGGAAATACAGTCTAGAAAGAAAAGTAAGCACATTGGTGCTCAGTGAACAATTTCTGCTAGACAAATTCACCTTGTTTTCTTTCTACCTCTTTTATGCTCTTTCTCAGATGCATCTGTGACTTTTTTCACTATCCAACCCTAAAACATTGATTTTCCTTGTGGCTCTGTCCTAAGTTTCCAACCCTTTTGGTCTTCAAACTTTTCCTGGGCAATCTCGTTCTTTCACATGACTTTAATGTGCATCTGTAACACTGGGAGCCCCCAAAGCAAAGTCCAGTTGCTACTGAATCTCTATTCCCCAGTGGCTCAAAGGTATGTCAGTCTCAAATGTGCAAAAGTGAGCTCTTCAGCATCCTGATTCTTTTCTCCTTCCAGCCTTTTTGGACACAGTAAACGGCAAAGATCTGTTTCAAACTGCCCAAATCAGAGACCTAGGAGTGCTCCCTGACTCCTCCTATCTTTCCCTTCATCATTGAATTAGTCATTAAGGTCTGATGATTCTAGTTGCTGAATATCTCTTAAATATAACCATTACTCCATGTCCATCTCTGCTATCCTAGTAAAGTCCATCATCTCTTTCCTCTTTTCCTGGTTACTGCCCACAGTCTTGCTCCCCCTCAGTCTACTCTCCACATCGCCACTAAAGTTATTTTTATAAAATTAAATTATTTATTTATTTCTCCACTTTAACTCTTTCAATGAGTTTTCTGTGTCATCACAATGAAGTCCAGGCTTTCAAATGTGATTTATAGTGTCATCCATGATTTGGTCCTTCTATCCCCTTTCTTGACCTTCAACTCCTCCCCTCTTACTATTTTTCTGTAACATACAATGTTCTTTTGATTGTTTTCTCAAGCATAACATTTTTTTTTCTCTGAACCTCTGCTCATGTCGTCCCCTTTACTTAGATCTGTTTTCCCTGACCTATTTGAACTCGGAGTTTTAACTTAAACATCACTTCCTTTTGGAAACCTACAATAATTCCTTAATTCATACTGGTTCATATTAGAAACCTATCAGGATTCCTTAGCTCATATTAGAAGTCCTGCTTATTCTTCTATGACACTTTGCAATTTATTGTGTTCTCTTGTTTAAAATGTTTATTTACCCTCACTCTTCTGCACTCTCCAAGATACAATTCTGCAAGAGTTGTATCAGTTGGGTTTACTACTTCATCTCCAAGATTCTTACTGGGTATGCAGAAGTTTGCTGGTGAATGAATAAAGTTATTAAGTGAGAAACTCAGCCAGCTACTATCATATTTCTGCATGTTCTGTGAAACAAATGGTTGCTTGTGTGGTCCAGTTAAATTATCTGTGAAACCATTTTCTAGAAGTCCAACTTCTGATGGCATCTTCACGTAGCACCTCCAAACACTTTATCTGATGAGAAAAATAGGATTGCTTTTTGTTTGCACACAATTTTTCGTTTCCATTACTATCAACTTCCTCAACAAACTCAGAGAAAGCTAAGGAGCGATTTCTCTAACATTTCCCAGAGGAACACAATAAAGGAAATCAGAGAGACATCTGTGCATTGTTTTTTTTAAATCTCCACTAGACTTTTATGAACTGTAAATTACTTGAGAACAGCTGGGCAAGAGGGAAGGAAGAGCCATTTTGTTTTAAAAAAATATGTATGAACATAATGATTAATTTGATGCTTTCAAGTTTCATCATCTACAAAGTTACAGTAATTTTGTTAACTTACAATTGACTAGTATAATATTAATCAGGAGACATATTGATTATGTACATAAAATGAGAAAGGACAACTCTAAAAATGCCAACTGACTTTGGAAAACTTAAATGGAAAAAATGTGTAACTGAGGTGGAAGCTGGCTATTGCCACACTGATCTCCCTTCCAGCACTGAAAAACTGATTCTCCTGGTTATGGAGTGCTCTCTGTTATATTTCATGATTGTGTGGCCAAAGAGAGCTAACCATCCCCAAGGTTACATCCTTTTCTCAGGTCAAGTTGCTCTACTGACTAGGTTGCCTTGAGCATGTAACAGCCTGGGTCTCTTGACCCAGCTTGAGGCAACTCTTAAGGATTATCAGTTAAATGGGGAGCTTCCCATGTGGTTGGCTGGGGTCTCCATTTGAACACACCACAGCCCACGTTCTCCCTCATTCCAATAGTTCTTCCTTCTCCCTTCTCACAGGTGTCGGTCCTGGGAACATTCCCTAATAAACTTCCTATATGCTTATCTCCATGTGCTGTCTCAGATTCTGTGACACTCACCTTCTATACTAGGCTGCAAATTTAATCTCAGATAGGAGTTTTTTTTTACTCTGTTATCCACTAACTTCTGGATGGTAAAGTTGGAAGAGGAGATATGGTCTGTCCAGCAAGAGGGTCAAGGGAGTAAGATTGGTTTGAGGATGGAAATAGGAAGTGAAACACGAGGCAGAGGATAGACAGACTCCTTGAAGCTTTAGCTTAAGTTAGGTAGAATTATTTAACCTTCCTAGGTAATGTGTAGGTTTTTGCTATGAGAAGAAACCTTTTCTGCTTCTGACCAATAGAGAGATCTGTGACTCTTCCCACAAGTTTGCTTTTATATTTTGTCTTATATGCTAGTTTATTGTTTTTTTTTCAAAGTAGCTTATAACTCAAGAATTTTTAGAATAGAATCTAGATCTTATGCCTCATCATTTCCACAGAGTTTCTACCTCAGTTCATTGAATGTCCAAATAGTATAATATAGATAAATTGTTATCAGATAAAGTTTCTTAAAAACAGATATCTACCTAGCTGTGCCTTATTCGACTCAGAATTGATTTTAACTTACTCTTCAGCCTGGCCCTTCCATATTATAACTTTTTTTCATCGCACCTGATTTTAAGATGCTATCAAAACCACTTTTCAAGCTTGGTTAAATAAAATCACTTTTTCATTATCAATACTTTTGTATTTACTGTAAAGACTAAATATAACAATCCTATTATCATATAGAAAGTGACTCCACCTGAAGTCGAGAACCTAGTATGCTCCAGGGGATATGCAGAATACTCTACCTGCAATCTTGAAATACTCTCTGGAGTTTGAAGAAATATGTGCCCAGTGTTTTTTTTATATATTTATTTTATTGTATTGTATTAAATTCTTTTAGGAACCAATTAGACTGACCAGATTAATTTTTCTTAATAAGAATGATTAACAAAATCTCATGCCTTATACTTGCCATGGAACAGGAATTCAAGTTCATTGTGGAGTCAGTTTTAGACCCTGAGCACTCAGCGATGAGACCAGGTCTTGTGGAAGATGGCCATTCATGCCTGCCTACTGAATCTTAGTTGACATTTTAATTTGCATGACCTATTTTCATTGCTGTTGGAATTGCTTTTACTTTGTCAATGAAAGAGTGAGTTAGTTTGTCAGTCAGTCAAATGAAGGAAAGCAGCACAGGAGACCAAGAACCACATCAAACTAGGAAAGAATAACGTAATTAAACACACATGAGTGACTTGGAGAGCATAGAGAAGGGTGTTGTAAATCTTCAAGTAAAAGAATAGATTAAGTGTGAGTATGAGCAAGTCTCTCATACTGTGAAGAACAGGAAACTGGCAAAAATTTAGATTAGAAACTTGTCTCATTTCAGTCTTTATCGAATCTCATTATATGTATTCCTTTCACTGTGCTACCCTCCATGCCCTGGAAGAGGCAACAGTGGGCATACTGATGAATACAAATATGACATCACTACCCTAATGCACATGCTGGCAGAGGAGGGGACAGAGGAGGACCAACACAATTCTGGAAACAGAAACCTGTGTCTGGGGGAAGTTGAGCTTTCAGTCTAGGTTTTTAAAAGGTTAATTCAGGATATTTCTTAGGAAAAAAATAGGCCTACATGTTGCTCTTATTGAGTTATCTTTTCCAAATAATCTGCTTAAGAAAATTTTCATGTTTAAGTAGGAGATTGCCCGAAGGAAATAAAACGTTATCCTCCTATCGATGGCAGGTTTACCAAAA
Organism: Papio anubis; assembly: GCF_008728515.1. Taxonomy (NCBI): domain Eukaryota; kingdom Metazoa; phylum Chordata; class Mammalia; order Primates; family Cercopithecidae; genus Papio; species Papio anubis. The sequence continues at coordinate 40,042,756 of NC_044980.1, read as the reverse complement.
CTATATTCTGTGAGCACAACTTTACCCACAAAAATGATCAGTCATACATACATTCTAGTGAAAATGAAATTTCTGTTTCCTGCATTTACTTGTATAATGTGGTGAAAATCACTCCACACTTCTCTCCCTTGTATTTTTACCTGTAGCAAGTCCCTGTGGATCTGAGATATTTCTACAGCATCTCAGAGAAAGCAAGAGGAGAAAAGGGGGAGGAGAGAAGGGGTGTGGCTGTGAAGTCAATGGCTTCAAGATGCCAGGATCTCATACCAGACGCAGGGGCACAACTGTGGAATGTATATAGGTTTATTTTCTGTTATCTGCCCTCTCTTTTAAAAAAATATTTGAAAAGTAATTGTCCCCTCTTTTTTTGAGACCTCACCTTACAAATGATTATTTTCTGTGGATGTGAGTCAGCACAGGACAGAGAGCAGAGCCTTTGGATGTACACAGACTCGATTTGAATCCAGCTCGGCCCCTTAGTAGTTATTATGATAGAAATTTATTATTCAACACCAATTAATTTAGTACCTGTAAATAGCCAAGTCTCGGGTTCCTAAGTTCTGTGTATACCAAGGAAGCAATAGCAGAAGAACTGTTTATTTATAGTCTGAATTGTTTTTGTAAATATGGATAGGTCTCGTTGGGCTTTGATTTGTCTGGTAGGCAGAGAGAAAATATCTTTCAGCTGAGGGAAATCAAATTGTTTTAGAATTTAAATAACAGTGATTTAAGTCACTGATCCCTCTTCCTGTATAATTTTTTTTTTGTTTTCTGAAATGCAATCGGTCATCTAACCAGTAGATCATACAAAATCCTGTGATGATATTTTTTAAAAACATTTTTCAGGAAGTTTATAAACTATGTAACTGGATTGTTCAAATGAAAGTAAGCTGTCAGAAAATGTGGAAGTGAGTCAGGCTGGAAGTAGAGGTAAGAGATGAAAATCACTATAGCAGCAGACTAGGGCAAGCATCATTAATGCAGCCAACCACTACATTTAATTCTGATCTTCATCATAGACAAGGCCAAAAAACCAAAGACAGTGAGATATGAAATAAATCTATTAGGGAAAACGTTCTCTTTCCTACTATTAAATCATATAAGAAACTTATATACCCTTATACAAGAGAGAGAGAGATGTTAAATTTGCTGCATATAACAGGAAAACCCCAAATAAAAATGATTTAAACAAAGTAGCGGCTATTTCTTTCATATAAAAGAAAGTCAGATATAGGGAATCCCAGTGTGCCTCAGGAATCTTCATGGTGTCATCAAAGACCCAGGCGCCTATTTTCAGATCTATTGTCTTCAGGATTTGTGGCTTTCATCCTCACAGTAGCCAGCAGTCCAAGATGGCTACTGAACTCTGACCATCACATCTGAGTTTCAGGCTGTCAGCAAGAAGAAGGAAACTCCAAAAGTCATTTGTCCCTTCCCATTTAAGAAAATTTTCCAGGAGTTGTATGCAACACTTATGCTTCTATTTTATTAGTTAGAATTTAGTCATGTGGCCACATCATGTAAGTGTACAGGCTTGGCTGGGAAAAGTAGTCTTTTTCTGGATAGTAATGTGTAACAGTAAAAACATTTAATAAGCAACTGATAGTCACTGTCACAGACAGGGAATAACAAAATGAATGATGTCTTTAATGATAGTTTTACAGAAAATTCAAATATGGCATTTATAGAAATGTGTTACCAGAGGCAAGAGAACAGAGTCCTGTGGCCACAAAATATTGGTGCATCTGTACTATTTTACTTAGCTCAGGTCTTGGGCATTTCTCCAGGAGAAGTAAATGCTGAAGCTCCAGAGAAATAATTACATATTTAACATGTTGGCTCTAGTTCACTTCCCTAGGGACCAACCAGCTTTTAAAACATGAAGTTCTAATAAGGAAAACATAAATCCAGTTCTTACCCGTGAGATGTAATTGATTCATAGTCTTATATTCTTTATGCCTTCTAATAGGCAGTAGCTACATAAAACTTTTGCCTGTGGTTTCTATAATAATTTAATTGTGGGGAAAGTGCTTTGTCCAAAGCAAATATGTAATCCAGATGTTAGGAGTTCCCCCTAACCCTTTAGGTCTAATGAAGATTAATTTGAGCCCCATTGCCTGGACTGTGGAAGACCAGAGCCCTTTCCAAGATTACAATGAGCTTCAGAGGGACTCAGGTTCTCATGGTCACCTCTGGTTCTGAACACCTGCCTGTATAAATTGTCTGTTTTTTTTTTTCTTGAGATAGAGTTTCGCTCTTGTTGTCCAGGCAATGGCGTGATCTCAGCTCACTGCCTCCCTGGTTCAAGTGATTCTCCTGCCTCAGCCTCCCGAGCAGCTGGGATTACAGGCATATGCCACTGTGCCTGGCTAATTTTGTATTTTTAGTAGAGACGGGGTTTCTCCATGTTGGTCGGGCTGGTCTCGAACTCCTGACCTCAGGTGATCTGTCTGCCTTGGCCTCCCAAAGTGCTGGGATTACAGGCATGAGCCACCGTGCCTGGCCCAAGTGGTCTGTTTTTATAGATGAACTTGCTCATGTTGTTCCTCTTCCATACTGTGTGGAGGCTGAGGTAAGACCTGGATATTTTTCTTATTTTCCATACACATAAAAATGCAAATCAAAAGAAAATCTATAACAAAACCAGAAACCTCCCATACAAGGTAATTTAGTGTGGGTCAAAGACTCTCCTGAAATATATCAGAATAGAAAAGTACACAGACCAATTTAAACAGTAGACGTATTTTGGATAAAATGTCCTTCAGCCACCATGCCATTGCAGACATTTTCTTGGCAGCTTTATTCCCATTTTTGCTTTTGCTAATCCCTTCTTATATGGTTTGGCTGTGTCCCCATCCAAATCTCATCTTGAATTGTAGTTCCCATAAAATCCCCACGTGTTGTGAGAGGGACACAGTGGGAAGTAATTGGATAATGAAGGCACTTACCCCAGTGCTGCTGTTCTTGTGATCGTTAGTTCTCACGAGATCTGATGGTTTTATAAGGGGCTTCCCTGTATCCACCTCGTTCTGCACTTCTTGCTGCAGCCATGTGGTGAAGGATGTGTTCGCTTCCCTTTCCACCATGATTGTAACTTCTCTGAGTCCCCCCCCCCAGCCACGCTGAACTGTGAGTCAATTAAACCTTTGTTATGATCACAGGCAGCCAGATTTTGTTGATGTCTTTCCTACATTGAACTACCTTTGATCTATGGCCTGCTTTTAGGATTTTAGCAGTGAAAATGAGAGCCCTTAGGAGGCTGAAATTAGATTATGAATGTAAAAGACAAATCACAGTGCCTGCAAATAAGTGCACGGTAGTTATTTAATAAGTGTTAGGTATTATTACTAAACAATCTTCAATCGATACTGCTTTTCTCATTGAGATAAATGTTGAGTCTGTCTATTCTTCTGGTGCAGAGTAGTTTTAATTTGAATACAGAGACCTCCAGAATCTGGATTTGGGGACTGAGCCTACGTCAGGAGTTATGGTCGGCTGGTTCTCAGGACGTGTCAGTTCTTGAGGTGATTTTGTAGGAACACTGGACTGCTGGTTCTCTGTTACTGTAATTCAGTTTTGAAAATGCAGCAGCTAGTCATTTAAGAATCAACCAGGTGAGCACTGACCGTAGTCAATTAACTAATGTAGCAAGAGGGAAAGGTGATAACTCTCTTTTAAAGTGTCTAATATCTGACTAAGCTGATCTGACTAACGATAATTTATTTTGAGCTTCATAACCCAAATGAACAATAAAAAGTTACAACCAGCCAACATCTTGAAAATGTCTTTCCCTCTGTATCTTCACTTCTGCCTTTCAAACCTTATCTCTTACTCTATTCACTAACTTCCTCTCTTAACCTGCCTTAGTTTTCCCGCCTTCTGCCTTTATTATTCTTCCGCCTCTTTAGATCCCTTGCTTTAAGTTATGATTTAAGAACTATAGTACTTTCCTTTTGCTTAGAATTTATTGCACATACTCAATAAATGACCAATTTCACTTTTAAAAGTAGGTAGATTGAATATTTTCCTCTGTAAATAAAGCAAATTGTCTTGTTATTTTTTGCACTCAATTGATTCTCCTCATACAATATTATTTCTTAATTGAAAATGGGTTATTCCAATGGGTCCAAATGTTTTTCCTCCAGGCTGTGTATTGTTACCTCCCTATAGTTTCTCAAGTTATTTAACTGCCGTTTCCTGAAAATTACTTATATGTTGGCCACCGAGACAGATGCTGTAGATTAAATTAGATTTGGCTCCCTTCCTCAAGGATCATGTAATATACATGGAAAACAAGACATAAAATACTCAATACACAATTGAAAATACTGGTTCAAGACATTAGATGTAAACTCCCTACTGTATGTCCTATTAAGAGCTTTAAAACTTGAATCTGCCAGACCCAGGTTAGTGATACAGTTATATTGTCTCTAATTTCCTAACAGCAGACTAAATTATGATAAAAGGCACTTCCCAGTGCTTTTTACAAGAAAAGCAAAACATGGATTTGTTTTCTTTTAGAATTAAATCTATAAGGATGGCACAGCCATAAGTCCTATTAAGTAGCAATATTTTCTCTTTTCTGAAGATTATTACAGTAGATTTTGCCCCATATTCTAGATTCACTATCTCTGGCACTCACTCAAAATAGAATATCATTTAAAAGAAAGGCACTTCTTTCCATATATATATGACTAATATTTCTTTTAAAATGTCAGTTTAGATGTAATAGTCAAGTCCCTGGTCTCAATTAGGCGAACGTAGTCGGATTCTCTATAAAAGGAACTGAAGACAGAAAAAGTTGCTACTTTTTTTTTTTAATGGAAGAAGGAGAAAAAAAATACTTTCTTAGGTTACTCACTGGTTGTCTGGGATGGGTAATAAATTATGTAGCCTCAAGAAGTCTTAACTATCTAGAAGAAAGCATCCCTCTTACTGACATCTTGCGGGTAGATGAGAGAGGCTGACCACTTTCACCCTGAAGATGATATGTGTTTTTAACTCACATTTGCACCTGAGAGGCTCACAGATCTGTGGCCTCACCTGAGGTCACAGGTCAGTGTGGAGAGAGCCAATAAGGATAGATCAACTTTCATACGTCTTTCATATATCCACTTGGATTTCTATTTATTCTATAAGAGCAATTGATTTCTATATGGAGGCAGGGGCAATATTACAGGGTAGGAGAAGTCATTGTTTATATATCACCAGCAGTTCTCAAAATTAGTGCTTCCCTGATTTGCTTAACAAAAGGCAGATTCCCAGAGCATTTGTACTACCTTGGGCATAAGGAGAGAGGGGGTTGGGTAGGGGTGGGGCAAATGGAAAGTTAGAGATTATAGGCGTTTGACACGTTAAGAAAGATGGTGCAGTAAAATGAAATGGCATGAGGAAGAGAATACTGGCTTGACTAAAGAGAGAAAATAACAGAATTTCAGGACCTCTGGTGTAGGGGAGAGCTAGATTTTTGAAGGAGCTTGAAACTAAATGAGAATCTATTGTTTAGTAGGCTTGAGATGTTTCTGATTTTGAAGTGTGCGTGTGTATGTGTGTGTGTGTGTGTAAATGGTAATCAATGCATATTTTCAAATGTTTTCGAGACTTACAAAGATATACAGTAAAAGTGCTCCTATAATCACTGCCTCTTAAACCACCCAGTCCCAATCTTGGAGGCAACTGATATTATCAGTTTTTTTGTGTGTCCTTCCAAAGATGTTTTATGCATGTATAATGTGACTGTATTTATTCTCTTCCTTTGCTAATATGGAGGAAAGCTTTTTGAGAGTCACATGCTTTGAATAAGAGAGAAGCTCCAGAGCATTAGAACTGACCAGAATGCCAACTCATTTTCTTGAGAGAGAAGAAAAAGAAAACAGAAAAATAATCTGCTGAAAATGGTGCAATACATACAATAGGTTGAATGAGGGTGACTTTTAGATGTCCTTATTTATTTGTATTATGGAATATATTAGGTATTTATTTGTATTATGGAATATATTAGGGTATTGTGCCCTGCCTCGTGTTACTGGACATATATTAAAATAGAGGAGGTATAACTTATGAAGGGAGTACCATCTGAATGGCAAGGTAACCTGAGTAAAGGAGGACTGTCCTTTAGAGCTCTGTCACATTATAGTTTAGGTAGGTTTTTCAAGATTTATTATGCAATATTCATTTTCAGGGCTTCAGGAATTTCAAAGTTATACCTAGAAAGAAGAAGTGAATGTCTTCGACCTATTGAGTTCTTACTATCTCTGGTTATGACATAGCCTGTTTTCCCCTTAAATTCCATCTCCTCAAGGACAGAAACTATGCTTTATTTATCCTTCTATTTTCTACTTAGTCTAGTGATTAGAATGTGGTAGATACTCTATAAATATGTGATGGATGGATGACTAAATGAATACATTTCTAAATAATCAGCCAAGCCACCAATCTATGGCTTAATTTCTTTACTTTCCAACAGTGAGTATTTTCATTTCAGCTTTAATTAAAATATGGAAAAAGGCATGATCATTCAGTTTTTAGAATTGTTCTGTGGCAACATTTCATGAAATTCAAGGTGGCCATTCTTATGTGAGTTTTGCTAGATTAACATGTTAATGAAGAAATATTTATATCTTAAAATTCTATTTTTTTCTGTTTTATCTTCAGTTTCCAAAAAGGGCAAAATATCTGTGTATCTGGAATAAAAGACAAATTTAAAAAAAATAATTCAGCACGTATCAACAATTTTTAAACATAAATTTTAGCACTAGAGGGGTGATAAAATCAATCATTTCAAATGTGCTGTATGAGGGGGTTCGAGTTAATTAATTAATTTACTTAAAAGGTGACCTAATCTGCACAATTGGAATATCAATAAAAACACAGCTTTTACATATAAAACAAACTCTGAAAGGATTTCCATTATTTTGATTGCTAAAACAACAACGAAAACAAAAAACATGCTTTGCACAGCTTTGTTATCAGGAGCCTTTGCATTTGACATTTTGGAAGCAAGAAAAGGGAATGGCTTGACAAGTTGAAAAGCCAATTCATCATGATGTCTGACACTTGGGAACTGATATTATCGTCTGCAATTTAAAATTCAGAATTGATAAAGTGCAATCATGTAATATAACCCAGCAAACAAAGGGTCTTATTAAAATGTATGTACTCTGGGAAAACAACATCGAGTCACAAAAACTTGATGGTTACGAATTTGAATGTTTATTCTTCCTCCTCTCATTCCCCATTTCTACAAAATAGTGAGTTTCTACCTTCTGCAAAAAAACAAAATTGTCCATACAAAAAACCTGGTTTTATACAGGGGGATTTATGAAGGGGGATTTTATATAGTGGATTTAAAAGTACATTATATGACCTTTCTCTTCATGGTTAAGAGACTTCTCTTAAACGTGTATCATGTGATGTTTGTTGACAATTTCTTGACTTTATTTCTAATCAAAATATGAAGGCACATGAAAATATGTTCAACACTACTATGGAGATTCAGTTTACGACACCAGTAATAGTTCTTACGCTGCTATGTGCTTATACATAAGGTTTACTGGTTAGGGGTTCCTATCTGGTAACATTAGCAGGCATTTTTGGGAGCATTTACATCAGAACATACCCAGTTGGAGAAATTCTTTAGCAACTACAGCCTCAAAAGTCACAGAAGGTGCCTCTCAGTGCTCAGATGATCTCCTGTCCTTGAATCTGATCCTCCAATTTCCTTTTCATCAAAGGAATCAGCATTAAGATTGGGAAATGGGCATCAATGATTTTATGTTCCTTTCTGTCATTGTCTGGCATTGATGATTCTGCTGCTCTCTCAAAGTTTGGCTTGCTTTGTGTACTGTGCCCAGATTTCTTGCAGTTACTCTTGGATCAACAAAACAAAATATTCCTTTTATTCCTTTCTTACAAAAACACTGCAAGAAAAAGCACCTAGTGATTTGTACAGTTGACAACTGCAACCATTGCTCTAGGGCAGAGTGAGGAGAACTCATATTCTCTCTAATATAACCTAGAAGTGCCTGTTCATCTACCTTATGACTGAGGCATGCATTTCATTGCTGCTCTGTGATCTAATTCAGAGGAGAGATAGCTGCTGCATTTGCAATTGATATATAAAAATAGTTGGTTGCACTAGACACTATCTGACGTCAACGGAAACATTAAAAAGCAGTGACCAGTCTGCAGAAAGTCTTGGTTGAAGCTAGTGCAGCTCAGTCTGCAGATACTTAAGCTATACCATTTTTTCCTTTTGACAAACAGCCATCTTTTCCTATTGTAAGGTAATTTTCATCAATCATTTAGCAAATTTGTGGTCAAAGTTCAAGCTCTTTTCACTACACTATAGTGCATAATTCTGTGTTAAAGGTTAGCCACATTTGAGAATGATTCCTATTTGTGGATATGGTAGGAATGGATTTATGAGTACCCTTGGAAATTTCTCAGTAGAATCCTATGTAATCTGAAGCCCACGAACTGATTTTTACTATATTAGCTTCCACCACAGGCTTTTCTAAAGGTAACTGATGCAGAAAGCCATTGGACTCTTAATAGTGACCAATATAGTGCTGAGGTCCACTTGCAAAATTTTTCTAGGATATGGAGCTTATACCAGGAACCAGATATGAGTATAAAAATGCCAGACAGAGTGAGGCTCACGAGTCTGCCAAATCTGTTACTCTGTAAAATGTTCTGTTGCCCTTCCTCCAGTATGAAGTCTCTTCCCCATTCCTCACTATCAAGCTAAATTTGATTCTGCAAATGACCCTAAGTCTTGCCTGACCACTCTGGCATATTATCTTTCCCCTTCCTCATCAGACCACTCCAGTTCTCGGTCATTGATCTAGCTGAAACCGTCATCAGCTTTCTCTTACTTGCACTTTCCCAAAAGAATGCCTGCCTGACCCCTGTTCATGCCATCTTTCAACACACCTTAGTTGCAATTTTTCTTTTTTTTGAGACGGAGTCTCGCTGTGTCGCCCAGGCAGGAGTGCAGTGGTGCAAACCCTGCCCACTGCAACCTTCACCTCCCAGGTTCAAGCGATTTTCTTATGTCAGCCTTCTGAGTAGCTGAAATTACAGGCATGCACCAGCATACCTGGCTGATATTTTTATTTTTAGTAGACATAGGGTTTCACCATATTGGCCAGGCTGATCTCAAACTCCTGACCTCAAGTGATCCACCTGCCTCGGTCTCCCAAAATGCTGGGATTACAGACATGAGCCACCGTGCCTGGCTGTAATCTTTCTAAAATACCAATCTGATTATGTTAGCCCCTGGCTTGACAACTGTCAATGTCTCCCTGTGTGAGAGCTCCCCTACCTCTATGTCTTTTAACCAGGCCAACTCATCCATATCCTAGCCAGAGTCCAACTAAACAAATCTTTGGTCTTTTAGGCCTTAGAATTGTTGATTTTTTATTCTCCTCTTATTTTTGTTATCCAATCATTCCTGCAAACACTTGCCTTGTGTTACTCTTCCCTTTCACCCCTCATCCTTGACAGATTTAGCTATCTTACTGTTGGGCAGTTGTGTTCTTTTTTAAACATAGTTTCTACTAGTCCTATGAATGCTCAGATAACCACTCTGCTTCACCAGTATCCACACCTGGGTTTCATCCTGGAACGCGATTTACCACCTTCTTGGAAATGAATCAGGTACTCTCGCATTATGTGCAGAATAAAACCCATGGCACAATACACAAAACCCCAACCCACCGTTCCAGACTCTTCTTCCACCAATTCCCACCATACACCTATATAGCAGCCACATAGCCCACCACAATCTTTCATTCTTTCATTCTTTCATCTTTGTGCCATGCTATGTCATATCTTGAAAACACTTCCACTATTCTCTATTTGACCCATTAATCACTGAATATCAAACTTAATTGTCATCACCTCCAACCAATTTAATTGATTCAATGTATATGGTCCCATGAAAATGCATGTTTATCTCTAGCACACATGCTTTGTAACAGCTTTATGTTCATCTGTTTTCTTCCCTAAAACTTGACTTTCCATAATGAAAAACTTGACTTTCCATAATGAAAAACTTGACTTTCATTATGGAAAGTCAAGTTGTATATCTTTATATCCCTAGCACACCATAGAATCTGTCAAATGATGGTTCGTTAACAAAGTGTTTGTTGATTGAACAAATAACCTACACCATATATTTGAGCGTATCTTGATTTTTTTACTTGTATTGTCCAATAATTAAGTGTATGTCATCTATGCATTGCCTCTGATTACTCACAAGCATGATGTGCTGCAGGTATTATTTTTAATTACGTATATACTACCTTGGTCAGTGTCCAGAATTTATGTTTGATGAACAACCTTTTTGGTATTATCTTCTGGTTTCTGTTTTACCTATAATATTTTCATTTATTAATATTTCCTTTTAAACTTAAAATTCTAGGCTTTATAATTTCTTAGAAAGGCACTTAGATGATGGAGGATTAAAGTTTGTTAGGCCAGTTAACCCGAAGGCCCAGGTGGAGGAGAATATTTGTCACTATGGAGATGTGCAATGGTACATCCCCTTTGGTCATGTTTGTGTCCTGCAGTCATCATTTAATTCAACATTTAATAATTGAGAGTTAGTTTTGTTTCGATCTAGACTCTGCTTCTAAATAGATCTGGAGATTTTCATATTGCTCTTCAATTTGTGTCTTTAGCCAGTTAACGCAGCTGCCTACGCAAGACTATCCCATCACACAAGTATCTAAAACTCATTCTGTTCAAAATGTGAACCAATGATCCATTTTTCTAAATGTGTGTGTTCTGGAATGTCTTCCATTTTTATATTTAGCATAACAATTTCTTGATTTCTTTCTAATCAGAAACTTGAGAGTACCTTTAAATCCTTTTTCTTCGTGACCACCCCCTATATCCAGTCTAGCATTAAGTCCTGTGTTTTCAAACCCATACATTTTTCTCCACCCCCATTGTCATTATTCTAATCCAAACCATCATTGTCTCTCTCCTGAATTCTTGTAAAGTCCTTTTATTTGCTTCCTCCAATTGATTCTCCATATAGCATCCTAGGAAATGTTTTAACAAACAAATAAAATATGATTACTTCCTTCTCTTACTTAAAATCCTTTAATGGCATCTGATTGCCTTTAAAAGAAAGTCCAAAATGCTTCTCATAGTCCACATGACTGCATAACCTCTTCAGCTCCATCTCAGCCTCCTCCAGCCTCTGTTTTCATGAGCCTCACTGAAACTGTTCTTGATATACAAGCATTTCATGCCTCTACTTAGGCTGCTCCCCATGCTCTTCTTGAACCTTCCTCACTGTTCACCCAGCCAGTATCTACATATCCTCTAGAACTCAACTAAAGCACCACTTCTTCTAGAAACCTACCACGACCCCTAGATTAAGTTAGGTACTTCTTTTGTATGTGCATTCACCTACAACTCCTAACTTTCACTTATATGTTTTATCAGATTTGTGATTATGTAATTGTGTAATAATTTATTTTAGCTTTCCCTGCTATCATGCAAGTTTCTTCCAAGAGGACAAGTGTATTTATATATTGCTCACCTCTGTATCTATAGAATATAGGAGAGTACCTGATAAATAGTGGTGTTCAATTAAAATACTAATTCACTGTATGAATGAATGAATGAATGTCTCTTTTCTGTAAGGGTTCAGTTATTAGTTGAGACTCTGAATTTTTAATTTAGGCTTGGGTGAAAGATTAACATCTCAATGGCCAAGTTGATGGTAATGTCACAGGATCCTTGGGCTGTTGCTTCACCAGGCAGAAACCTCTGTGGCTGGCAGTGTCTTCTGCCTGAGTATTGCTTGTGCCTGCTGGGCTCGTTCCACCCACTGAGCCTGGTAGGCTGCACTCGGCTCGTGCTCCTGGCCTGGATCCCACATCTGCCAAGGGCCAGTGAGGTGCAGAGAGGCAAGGGGTCTGTGAGCGAGTGAGCGTGGGATCCAGCCACTGCACACAGCCAGGTGCTGGCGCAAGTGTTTGCTCTGTGTAAGGCTGTGGCTGGATGAGATGTACCACACATGGCTTCTGCTCTGGGCACGTGTGTCTGGATGAGGGGAATGTGGTGGCTCCTGGAAGCTTGCAAATGTCAGGAACCACAGAACCCCAAAGAAAGTTTCACAGCCCTGGCTTGGGGAGCCCCTAGGTCTGGGCTCCCCAAAGGGCTGCAGCTCTTCTCTCCATCTTGTTTCCTGCAACATGGTGAAGTAGAGCAGGGGTCAGGGGCCGGGGGCAGGGTTCAGCCCTGTTTGTGTTACAACGCTTTCAGTCCCACCATTTGGCAGGTCCCAAGTTCTTGTCCTGCATCTAGGAAAAAACGAGGTACACAGACAACTGGAGGGTGAGCAAGGTGGAGAGGAGCTTCACTGGATGACAGAACAGCTCTCAGGAGACCCAGAGTGGGTAGCTCCTTTCTGCAGGCAGGTCATCCTGATGAGTGTCCAGTTCTCAGTGGAGAGGAGGCCCGCAGTGGGTAGCTCTCTGGACCAGGGACTCTACCTGGAACTGGCAGCCTGGCTCCTAGGCTTTGGGCCATCCCTGCATTGAAAGTGGAATTTCACCCGGGACCCGCCCCTTTCTGCTGAGAAGCCTGTCTGCCACCTGCTGCCATCAACATCATCACAGTGTCACAGCGCCCAGGCTGGTCGTGGTTCAGGGGTGCCTGTGGGCTTTTGCTGAGCCACCCTCACCCCTGCTCAGTCTCCCTCCCATGCTCATCAGCACCCAAAGTCTGGAGGGAGCCAAGGTGGCAGGGGGCTGGCCTGTCAGTGCCACTGGGAGTGTGTACACACCTAGGTGGGTAGTGACAACACCTGGACTCAGCCACGACTTTGCTCCACCCAGGAGCAGCTGCTGGGAGTAGGGAGAGGACAGGGAGTGGGAGCAGGTACTTCTGAGCCTGTGGGGGCAGGGGTGTTTCCTGAGCCCCCAAGAGGACAAGGATGCCCCCATCTGGAGCCTTGGCTGAGTGCTGCAGTTGCTCCCAGAAGTGTGGGACTCCCACCCCCCAACTCTATAAGGGTTGAGGCTCCCACTGGCTCCGTGGAATGTGCAGCCCCAGCTGCACCTACCCAGCTGCAGCCGGTGTCTTTGCAGCAGCCACTCCGGATGGGCCACTGCTGCCATCAATAACAGGTAAAACATATTACAGATTATTCTTTTTGGTAAAATTGCTTTCCTTTCACTTGCCTTGGTGAAAAGCTCTTCACACTTGATAACAGCATACATAGGAAAACAGTAGGTTCTATTAAGGTTTTTTCAAAATAAGAAGAGGTACTGGGATTCTGAACTTATATTAGTTAATTGCTGAGGTTGGCATATCATTGAAAAGTCACACCTTGCCCTTTTGTTTAGGTGCTGCAGTAACTATGTTTGTGTGTTATTGTGCAGACACATGTTTCAGCTAATCACTGAGAGCCACCACTAAGCAGCTGTCAATGGAAGATGCAGAGCAATCAAATCAAATCAATAAGGATGGCTGAGAGCCATTGCAGAAAGAGGGTGGTACAGACTTCATACTGTCTGACCTGTTTCAGGCCACTGTGTGTTTTTGGCTTAAATACATTTATCGTAACCATTTTGCTACTGGTAAGTATTTCAGGAGTCTTGAAAAAATAGAATATCTTTTTTTCTTCCTCATAACTTCTATATTTAGTGCAAAGATCATGAGCTTTGCCATCAGACAGTCCTGGGTTTAAATTCTACTTAGAGATTTTGTAATGCTGAGAACATTGTCATCTTTTAGGAGGCTTTGCCCTTTTTATTACATGGTTATCAAGGTTGAAATAAATAACATGTTCAAAATAACCAGAAAACTTGGTAAATGTCAGTTTCTCATTCCACACACCATCCCTTGATTTTGTACTTTTTTTTTTCTTTGCCCAAACTCATTTACCTTGGTTTTTCTGATCTGTGGGGCCCTTGGTAACTTTCTTTAATTTCTAAGGTATTGGAAATTAAATTACTTTTGTACTTGAATATTGGGTTACAGATTATCCAGAATTCTATAAATTAGGGAAATTTAAATCTTCTTGAAACACATTAGTAACTAGTAAAAAAATACTATTTCTCTATTTTTACTGATGAAGAGTCTGTTTTGACTGACTAAAAACTTTAGAATCCTTCTTTAACATGCTATATGGCCACAGTTGATCAATTTCCAGTTGAATATTGTAAGCTTAGGTTAACTAAGGTCATCTAGAATCTTATTGATTTAATATGGTGGGAGGGAAATAAATGGCTGAGAGAAAGATGGGCAGTTATAATGGAGTCTAGTACAAAGATCATGGGATCTGTAGTCAAATCCTGGGTTAAAGTCACATTTTGCTCATGTTAACTTGAATAATTTAAAATCCCAAAAACTCAGTTTCTTTATTTATAAAATTGGATACTTAGTATACAATTATACAAAATTAATAAACAGTCATACAAAATAATACATCCAATTATTTCATTTAATAGTCGCAAAAACTTTACCAAAATCGGATACCTAGTATCCGATTTTGGTAAAGTTCTAGTGTCCAATTTTGGTAAAGTTTTTGTGACTATTAAATGAAATAATGCATGTATAAAGTTTATATACTTTATACAGGGAAGGCATTCTAAATACTATGATTTACTTTTTTCACAACAGAAGGTAAAGCACAGTTCCCAATTCAGGCCTTTTTCTTTCATATGCAAAGGAGAGTCTGATCATGTATCTGGGAAAGAATATAATGAAAAATAGAGGGCGGAGGAAAGGGGAAGAAAGCAAGCAAAATTTTTTCAATTCTTAGAATTTCCTAGGGCATATATATTCTAACTCACGCTTGTCTGGTAGATGCTTGGAGGGAAGGAAGATGACTTTGGATACACCCTTCATCATCACAGTGTCCGGAATTTCTGGATACCTACCAGAATAAACTGCTTCAGCTTTTTCTGAAGCAGACTTTCCAAGCAAGCAAAGAGGCTCTGTCCCACCCCTCACCCATAAACCTGATGTGGTGTCTATTGAGCTGCTGGGATTGGACAAAAAGATGGATAAACTGGTTCCAAAGATTTTTTTCTGAGATGGGGTCTTGCTATGTTGCCCAGGCTGGTCTCAAACTCATGGACTCAAGTGACCCGCTTGCCTCAGCCTTTCAGTATTACAGGCATGGGCCACTGTGCCCATCTTCTACAAAGCTTTTAAGTGATAGAACAGAGCTTACTTTTAGCCCCATCCCAAGTGGCCCCATGGGACATAGTGGAATTGACTGGGCAGTCATTTGCATAACCAGTTTCTATTCATTGTGGTATCACTCCCTGAATTCTCCTACTCTGGTTACCATTCAGCATTGGTAATTGGGGTAGATGAGATGGGGTAGGTATCTTGGAATGAATGAAAACTGGAAAACAAAAAGGATGATAGATGACTAATACCCTTTTAGCCTTCTGCTTACCTTCAACAACAGTTCACTGATCCTCTCTCAGCTGATAAATTTGCTTTCAATTTCACTGAGCAAACTGGCAATCAGAAGAGGTCCACAAGTTCCCACACCACATCTATTCACCAACTGGCATCCTCACCCTTATACTCACTTTCCTCTTGCTGTAAATGAGGTGTCCATATTCCTAGTAAGGACAACCTCTTCTATTGTTTATCAGATTCCAGCCTTGTCACATTCTCAGGAATATTACCCCAGAAATGCTACTCTCATGCATCATTAATTTTTTTCTCCAGTTGAATTATTTTCATTCATCTACTTATATGCTATTATTTTAATAATCTCAAATAAACCCCCTCTTTACCTTGTTTTTCCGTGTAGCTTTGCTCCATTTCTTTGCTCTCCTCTACCACAAAACCCCTAAAAAATATGGCATATAGTCTCTACTTCTAGTTCCTCCTTTCTCATTCTCTTTTAAACCCACTCATATTATGTCTTTGTTTCTACCATTTTAGTAAAGGTGCTCTTGTCAACAATGGTTTCAAGTTACTAAATCCAGAGGTCAAATTCTCAATCCTTATTTTATTTGCCCCTTCAGCAGCATTCAACCTGATAAATCACGTATTTCCTTTCTTTTTGAAGTGCTTTTTTCACTGGGCTTTCAAGACACCACTCTCTCCTGGTTTTCATCATCCTTATTGACCATTCCTTCGTCTACTGATTCCACTCTACCTCCCTCATTTTAATATTGGAGTGTTCCTCAGCTCAGTACATGATCTTCTTTTCTCTAGTTACACCCATTTCTTTGATAATCTTATTGAATATCTTCGTTTTAAGTCCTAATAACACATTAATGATTATCAATCTGGATCTTTCTCATGAAATCCAGACAAATACATGCAACTGCTCTCTTGACATCTGCCCTTGGAGTTTCTTGGGTACATTTAATTTATCATGTCTAGAGCGGGTCTCTGAACTTTTCTTGCTTTTCACTTTTCTTCCCCTTTTTAGTTCACATCAAATCAAGTTTTCTTTAGAGTTGTCCATGCTTCTTCTTTCCTTCTCACACCATAAAAAAGTTCAAATAGATCTGCCTTCACAATATAACCATAAGCTACCACATCTGTTCACTTCTGCTGTTACTGGCCCAAGTCATCATCTGTTACCAGAATTGCTACAGTAGACTCCAAACTGGTTATCCATTTCTACTCTTATCCCTTTCAGTCTCTTGTTAACACAGTGCCCACAGTCATCTTATTAAATCATAATGCAGATGATGTCAACAACTTCTCATCTCAAATAGAACCAAAGACAAAGTTCTGTTAAGGTCTATAAGGCCCTACATGATGGGTCCTCCATTACCTCTGGACAAAATTCTCTTACATCCTCCCCATTGCTACATTTGATCTTACTACAGTGGCCTTCTTGCTGTTCTTTAGCATGCCAAACACATATCCATCTGAGGATTTTGCACTTCTTTTCCAATTTGTGCCTCAGCATGTGCTACCCAGAAATGCAGGCATAGAACTTATGTGATGTTTTCAGGGAGCTCAGTCCCAGGGCACAGGTGAGAAGGGCAAGAAGAGTGATGCAGGGAAGGAGGAAGAACCAGGGCAAGGACATGTCATTGAGCCTGCTTCCAGTTACTGCAGTTAGCTGCTCAGTTCACTGGAATACACTCTTGAGCAACTTTGAGTGTTTCTAGGGAACACAAAGGAAGAAGAGCTTATCCAGATGATCTTGTCTTGCATTGCTTGAAGTTTATCCACATGGGCATTGATTTCCATGCACTTCCAACTTGCAAATGTGTGAGTTTAAGTGCCCACGAGTCTCTAGTAGTATCAACATGAAGCCCTGAGGCAGAATAAAAGAAGTGAACTCAATCAGAGCCCACACAGAGCTGGAACAAGACACATTGGGATCTCAGAGATAATATAAGAGATGTTGGATAAACTCTGCCTGGAGTGTTCTTCTCCAGGTGTTGGTATGGCTCACTTTAGCTTTGAACAAAGGTGTTCTTTTCTCAAATGCCATCTTCTCAGTGAGATGTTTTCTCACCTTCCCTTTTAAAATTGTAGTCCCCTATCCCCCTTTACTGCTTTATTTTTCCCATATCACTTTCTAAAATGCCATAAATCTACTTATTTATTTTGTTTATTGCCAGTCTCCTTTGCTAAACTTTAAGCTGCAGGAGAGCTGTGAGTTTGGTGTGACTTATTCATAGTTGTATTCCCAGCCTATCACATAAATAAATACATTCGATAACTACTTTGTTAGTGGATTATTTATGGAAATTATTGAAAGTGAGGTGGTGAGCTTTTGTGTAAACTTTGAATTAGATATATGGAACATGTTAATCAATGAATAGATTATGTGTTTCTTTTGTCAAATAATCAAATATCCCAAGCATTAAAAGATAGGGTGCAGTATTTCTTAGGTGGATTCTAAAGCAAATTATTGAATGAGAAGATACATTAATGTTCACTGATCAACAAGACATTTGTTTACACAGCTTCTTTATTTCTCTAAATTACCTTTTATTGATTGGTTATATTAAGTCTCTATGGAAATAATCACAAGGGTTGGCAACAAACTTATTCTTTGTTCTGCCCTCTCTTGGATGTTAACAGTGGGTCCCTGTGAGTTAGATAGTGATAGCAGAAGGCTTATTAACATCACTTTCTGAGCAAAAGGGAATGTGGAAACAAGAAGGTGAAATGAAAAAAAAAAATGAGTAAAATTAGATCCCATAAACTTACATAAGAATCATAAATTATATGTTATTAAAAATAGTCATTATTGATCTTCCTTAACTATTAGAATGCTTCCAGAAGTAACAATGTCCTCTGCAATTATAAATGAAGGGAAAGGAAGGAAAGCAAATAGTAGCAATGGCACAGCTATTTTATAATTTTCTTCTAATCATTAGCATTATTTTCTTCAGAGGCCATTATAGAGTACTGATGAGTCATTGATCTAGACATACCTGCATCCTGATTCAATGATTTATTAGGTTATGTGGACTTGGTCAAGTTATTGAACTTGTCTAAGTCTTGATTTCTTTATTTGTGACATAGAGATGATAATATTCAAGCTTAAAGTGTAAATTTTTGATAAATAAATTAGAAAATATAAGGAAAGCACAAATACATAAAAATATTTGATAAGCTCTGCCTGAAGTTTAGGTCCTCTACTGTTAATGTTTATCAGAAAACAGCAATGTAAAAATAAATGGTAAGAAAAGCATGAAGTAAGAAAGAATAATTTAGATATAATATTAATAAGACTTTCAAAATAAAAATAATAGTTATATGTAATGATTTCAATTTTATTCATATTAAACATTGAAAGCATTACAACAGGCTAAACATTGATGGTCATTATGTTTAAGTGTTACACAAATAGAACATATCAGGTGATATATTTGGCCTCCAGTATTTTGGTGTTCCCTTAGCACTTGTATAATTTAGAGAAAGTCTCTTGTCTCCACAAAAGTTAGTGTCCTAGCAGTCTAGAATACCACATTAAACAGTAGAAACGTCATTGAACTCAGTTCACAAAGTAAGAAAATTGGTTAACCAGATGTGCCAATTATCAGTTTATTGCCTCAGCTCCAAATTCGTATTTCACTGCCTGCTTTGTGATAATATAGACTTTAAATCGATTTTCTTTGTTATCTGGCTCAATATTAGATTTTACCAGTGGAAGACTTGGAAGGAGTTTAGAGGAAGAAAGCGTCATTTTCTTCCTGGTCCCAGTTTGTTCCTCCTGCTGGGATCTTGCAGCATGGTTTCTCTAGCGCTGAGCTTCTCGTTGCGCAGCTCCCGCAGTGCCCAGCTCCTGCAGTACATGGTGCCCAGAAGCACTCATTGACCAACAGTTGCCCCAGGGAGCCCCTTAGATGTTTTGTTCAGCAAGGCACCCATGAAGGGGTACATCTCTGTGCACAGTTTTCCCTGAACCCTCTTGTGCAACATTGCAACAAATTCTGAGACATTACCTCTCCCTCTGGATGGTTTACTTCAGAGAGTAGATTGCCATCAAGTTTCAATGGCACAGCATCTCAGCACCTTTTCTGACATCCAGTGAGCCATTGTTTTGCTCTCCCCAGTGAAGTATGAATCTCAACCCTTTGGGAAGTTCTTACTTGGATGCTCTATTTAAGCCCTAAGGGTGGGTATTGCTCCTTCTTTCTGCTATTCTTATATGCCTTATAGTTCTCCTTACTTCATGGTGGCCTGCTGAGACCAGCTCGGTTGGGGAGACCCTAACCCAATGGCACTAGAGGAATTAAAGACACACACACAGAAATATAGAGGTATGGAATGGGAAATCAGGGGTCTCACAGCTTTCAGAGCTCAGAGCCTAGAACAGAGATTTACCCATGTATTTATTAACAGCAAGCCAGTGATAAGCATTGTTTCTATAGATTATAGATTAACTAAAAGTACTTCTTATGGGAAATAAAGGGATGGGCCAAAATAAAGGGATGGGTTTGGCTAGTTATCTGCAGCAGGAGCATGTCCTTAAGGCACAGATTGCTCGTGCTGTTGTTTGTGGTTTAAGAACGCCTTTAAGCGGTTTTCTGCCCTGGGTGGGCCAGGTGTTCCTTGCCCTCATTCCAGTTAACCCACAACCTTCCAGTGTGGGCATCATGGCCATCATGAACATGTCACAGTGCTGCACAGATTTTGTTTATGGCCAGTTTTGGGGCCAGTTTAAGGCCAGATTTTGGGGGCCTGTTCCCAACAGTAGCCAATATTCTATTTCTTCAATCCTCTGTTATAGTTAATAATTATATATTAAACTTTTCCTGTTCAAATTAGTGTGGTCTCTGTCTCCTGCTTGTTTCTAAAAGAAACACTAGAGTCTATCTGGTGCTGTATGAGACAATGAGGGAGCAAACATGTTCTGTTTAAATGTCACTCTTTAAATTTGTTAACACAGAGTTCATTCTGTTATATCTCTGGAAGTGCAATGTTTTGAAAAATGGTAAAATTTATTTAAAGAAGGATTAGTGATCATGTAATCATTCTACCTGAGAAGAGGTCTACAGAAAAATGTAATGAAGAGAAGTTGTAGAAAAAATAGACTATTTGAGAAGAGTATACCAAACCATTGTTTTTTAAAGTTACGTAAAATGTGAGAATGTTTCTGAAGTCCAGGACTTGTATTTCTTTTTGCATTCATCAACATTATAAGAAAAAATATTGCAAATAAGTTTTTATATACTAATAATTTAAATTCTATTTCATGCTATTTTGTTTTAAATTAAGTTCACTGAACAACTAACCTACTGAATTGTAGAAGGATCTATCAGAAGAAAGATGGATGACATATATATTATTTTGTAACACATGGTGAATATTTCAGCATTTCTTTAGGATATACACCAATTTTTAATGGTCTGAACAGTATCCCCCCAAATCCATGCATACCCTGAATCTCAGAATGTGACCTAGTGTGGAAATACAGTAGTTTCCCCTTACCCATAGGAGATATATTCCAAGACACCCAATGGATGCCTGAAACCAGGAATAGTACTGAACACTATACATACTACACACACATTTATTTTTCCTTCTTTATAATTTCATGGCTAGGAGATGCATTCTTGCTATCGATCTTAGCACCCTCATCATACAACTTATTTTTCTTAGAATTTTCACCTTTTTGCTTAAATGAAACACTTTATGGCTTCTCGTTGGCATATATGAATCACCAGCATCCCTACCCTTGTACTTTGGGGCCATTTTTAAAGAAAAAAATAAATAACTTGAACATAAGCACTGTGATACCGAGAAAATCGATCTGATAACCTATCAGATTGGGACAGAGTGAGATTCCTTATGCTACTCGGAATGGCAGAAAATTCAAAACATATGAATTATTTATTTCTGGAATTTTCCGTTTAATATTTCCAGACTACAGTTGACTGTGGGTAACTGAAACCTCAGAAAGTGAAATGGCGGATAAGAGAGGAATGTAGGATTTTTACAGATGTAATTAGTTAAGATGAAGTCATACTGCATTAGGGTGGGCCCTGCATCCAATAACTGGTACCCTTATAAGAAAAGGAGAGGACACAGAGATAAACACCAAGGGGACGATGTAATGATGGCAGCAGAGATTGCAGTAATGCATTGACAAGCCAAGGGATGCTGAGAATTGCCAACAACCACCCAAAGCTGGAGGAGAAGCATGGGATGTTTTTTTTTTTTTTTTCCTTTGAGCCGCCAGAAATAACCAATACTGTTGACACTTTGATTTCAGATTTTTGGTCTTCAGGCCAGTGACAGAATACGTTTTTGTTCTTTTAAACCATCCAATTTGTTATTGAAGCCTTGGGGAGCTAATGTGAAATTACTATACGAAATATTGGGGATCCACAGGTAAATAAGACACGAACATTCTTGTGCTCATAGGGCTGCTGATCATATTTTGATATTTTCAGTATTAGTTAAAAAACTTATATTGTGTACTTTTGATTAAGAAGGTCTTTTTCTTATAACTCCATAAGAAATTGTAACTGCTGAAATAGTGACCAGAATTTGGGAATATGGCCTTGTGGAAGGCCTTATTAGGTGGGGGCATCTGAATTAGATTTTAAGAATACCTTTTACGAGAAAATACTGCAGAAAATCCTGTGGAGCACCTAAATATTAACACAGACACACACACACACGCCACACTATATTTCATCCACTTTCCTAATTCAGAAATGCCTTATCTCAGGTAACAGGTAGATGTGGTTCTGCCAACTATTTTAATAGTGACCCTGATATGATTTGGCTGTGAATGAGTTACAATTCTCTTGTAACTCATCAGGTCAATAGTGACCCTGACATGGTTTGGCTGTGAATGAGTTACAAATTCATCTTGCATTGTAACTTCCACAATTCCCGTGTGTTGTGGGAGGAACCTGGTGGAGGTAATTTCATCATGGGAGCAGGTCTTTCCCATGCTGTTCTCATGACATTGAGTAGGTCCCGTGAGATTTGATGGTTTTAAAAATGGGAGTGTCCCTGCGCAGGCTCTTTTCTCTTGTCAGCTGCCAGGTGAGACATGCCTTTCACCTTCTGCCATGATTGTGAGGCCTCCCTAGCCACGTGGAGCTGAGTCCATTAAAGCTCTTTTTCTGTATAAATTATCCAATCTTAGGTATGTCTTTATCAGCAGTGTGAAAACGGACTAATACAGATCCCAAGAACTGAGCTGATGACTTTGGGATCTCCTGCAACTTGTATTGATTGGGGAGGAAATAATTTGGTGCTACCAAGGCTGTCATTTTCCCCCACTGTTGAACCATTAATTTGACTATATTAGCACCTTCTTCTGAAAGTCGTCTCAGAAGAATTGCCTGTTACTTCCTCCACAGTGAGAATTCTAGCCTGCATCTTATTCAGACTAAACAGCACACCTAATACCTTCTTACATATTATACATCATAGAAACTTTCTTTTCCCCTCTTTTTATATAAACCATTGGGTTTATTTTTATATTCTATGTGGTGCTTTAGTATAATGTGAAGTTTGAATGAAGACTTACTTCATTATATGAATGAGTGTGGGGATATAGGTTTTTCAACTTTTCAATTCTGACCTCTTAATTAAAACTTTCTTTCTGAAATGTGAATAATTATTTAAAAGCACACTATTTTCCAGATGATAATAAGTTAACATTGAAAAAATATTAACTAAAAAGTGACTACAAGGAAAATATATATGGATGTTTTCTCTAATATTTTTTTTTTTTTTAATTTATTTATTATTATTATACTTTAAGTTGTAGGGTACATGTGCATAACATGCAGGTTTGTTACATATGTATACTTGTGCCATGTTAGTCTGCTGCACCCATCAACTCGTCATTTACATCAGGTATAATTCCCAATGCAATCCCTCCCCCCTCCCCCCTCCCCATGATAGGCCCCGGTGTGTGATGTTCCCCTTCCTGAGTCCAAGTGATCTCGTTGTTCAGTTCCCACCTATGAGTGAGAACATGCGGTGTTTGGTTTTCTGTTCTTGTGATAGTTTGCTAAGAATGATGGTTTCCAGCTGCATCCATGTCCCTACA